>NW_027224011.1:0-28223 GCF_028538775.1 Myotis yumanensis
AATAAAATTTAAAAAATAAATGAGATGGCAAAGCAAAATTCTACTACATGTGAGGAAAGATAATCAACAAAATCAATAAGCATTCTCAGACAAAATGAAAGCAATAGTACTAGAATCGATATACAATTAGTTTCTAGTAACCTTACTTATAATTATTCCTGTATTTTATGATGACACTTTTATAAACTAGATGGATATTTTGGGTGATTGGTGTACGTTCATATGGGGTCATTATTGTCTTTGTCATATTGAGTATTCTCTTCATTATACTGTGGTTGAACAGTCTTACTTTTTTTTTCTCTCATTCAAAACTGATAACTTTTCTTGATATTAGTTGAAGTGCTGAGTATCATGCAATGTCAGGGAATTTATTACCAAATGTACAATTCATCTTATTTGGATAGATTATGATAGATGCTACTGAATTTACTCAAGGAAAATTACTTTTTAATGACATTAAATGAAAATTGCAATCAGAGAACCAAACATGTTGAATACCAATTGCAGCTTGCATTTACAATGTTAACCTATATGTTACTGATATAACTGGAATCTTGAATAATGGAAAATACCTATGTTTGAATATTTAATAAACATGATTTCAAATCTTAGTTCTTTAACTTAATCATGTGCCTTGGAATATAAATTGGTAAATCTTCTTGAATGTCACAAAAATGAATTTGCCATTTACAAAGTATAAGTGGTGATTGTATGAGACAATGTATCTTACAGGCTTTTGATATTGCCTGGTGATTGCTAAATAGTAATATTGATTATGGTTATTTTATTATGTTTGTGGTTCTTATCTCATCTTATCACCTGCTGAAATATGCATGTAGTTTTATAACTGTGCTTTGTTTTCAATATTAAATGAAAAATGTTTTTAAAATATGTTTAGTAGCCTGTATTCCACTAAGCATTAACATCATTTTGGGAGTTGTTCTAGATAAAGAGGTCAACTTCGCTCCTATGGCCTGCACTGTTATTTGAGAAAGAAGTGGGGTGTGTATGTGCACACGTGTGTGTATTTATTTTTATACATAGTATCAGGCATTTGCCTTAAAATGCTGGGCTTATAGTGCTTGTCCCATATGGTAAATTTATAAATGCTAGATTTCTTAGTACTTAACTAGTTAGATATAATACCATGCTTTATATCTTCGTAACATATGAGACTATATCCATAAAGAGGAGATGGACCTTATAACATCTAATATTGGCTCATTATTAGAAAATTTATTCAATATTATGAAATATGTCAAATTTGATAACATTTTTAAAAAATGATTACTTATCATTGAAATTTATTCACCTATTGGTACATTCACATTACTCCAGAAATCTTGGCCTCCACTAATCAAGTGTAGAGAAAGTTATTATTTACTCAAAAACATTTTCAGGGCCCACCTAGCATGGCTCAGTGGCTGGGCATTGACCTATGAACCAGGAGGTCACTGTTTGATTCCTGGTCAGGGCACATGCCCGGGCTGCAGGCTAGATCCCCGGTGGGATAGAAGGCAGCCTATCAATGATTCTCTCTGATTATTGATGTTTCTATCTCTCTCTCCCTCTCTCTCTCTGAAATCAATAAAAATATACTTAATATTTTCAGGGCTTATTCTGTGTAGTAAGCACTGTACTTGGTAGAAAAATATACCAATGATGACAGAGTTACAGTTCTTGTCCTCATGGAGCTTACAGTCTGGAAGGAGGACATTTGAATATAAGGATAACGTATTTCAAAGAAGTTTAGTGTGACAGGAGAATATAAGTCATATTCTGTAGCTCTTTATGTTTCAAAAGACTACTGTTATTTTCATATTGCATTATTCTTTTATTACATTTCACTGTAATACGTATTTTTAATATTTTATTATTATCTAAACATTTCTATATCACAGTATCAAAGGGGGGAAACATATTTCTCTAGAAATTGATACCAATGAAAATTACTGAATGTTTAGGGTGTATTAATGGAAAATACATCATTAAGTTTGTACAATTTGTTTGGTGCATATCCCTTCCGGTTTCAGGTTGGCACAATGGAGAATTAGGCATGCCTCTGACAAAAGTCTGTATATAGACAAATTTGTAGTTTGCATTAACATGTTTCAACTATTCTAACTTTACTGACGTTCTGATGATGAGTCCTGACATTTTTTTTAAAGAACTGTTTATTAAATTTTTTTAGAGAGAGAGGAAGAGAAAAGAGAGAAACATCAATGTGAGAGCATAAGGTCTGGCTGCCTCCCACAAGCTCCCTACTGGGGATCCAGCCTGCAACAGGGCATGAGCCCTGACTGGGAATTGTATCAGCAATTTTGGTGCATGAAAGGACACCCAACCAACTGAGGCTCATATTTTAGTCCTCACATTTTTATCCATGTTAGACAACTGAAAGACCAATATTTAATTGTTGTCTGAAATCACCAACTTAAAAGAAGGCTAGTTGCTTCCATGTTTTTGAAGCTAGGTCAGTTGACTCATCCTGAAATGCCAATAGGCTTTTCTATGTTGATGTGGAATTAGGAAAATCTAGTGAGAATATATAGTATTGCTAGGATGTAAAAATACTTCAGAGAACTTTGAAAAGCTCATTCTATAACTACTCTTAAAAACACAGATTTCCTTGAATGAATCTTATGGATTATCTAAGCAAATCAAACCAAAGCTTTGGATAATTGCTAAAGAGTATCCAAAATGCTGCTTTCTGTTAGTATTCAGTTTGGCACCTATTACAGAGTCTAGTCATTATAATACAAAGTTTTCTATTTATTTCTGTCTATTTAAAGCAACATCACAGGAACTCTTTGCTTAGTAGCTTTTATCTTTGTTCTCCTAAACTTGCCTCTTATAATTTGCTGAACACTATCATTGAAAAGAGCATTCGTGGTTTGTATGCAAAATTGATCATCTTAAATTACATTTGACCTGAATATGGGGAGTTTCAAAAGGCAGGGATTAGAAATGTGAGTAAAAAATTGTGTCCACATTTGTATGGCCTTCAAATCTTAATTACACCTATGTTCTGTGCAAAGCTATCAATAACAAAGCCAAAAAATATATAAAAGAAAAATATTTATTTATGTTTGGAGTATTACAGCAGGTAGCACTTTCTAAAATAATAGTATAGAAAATTTCCCAACATTCTTGTCATTTAATATTATAATTTTACCTCATACCTATTTATTTATATAATAGATAAAAGTACATACACATTCAATGACTCAAGATTTTTCAGATTTACATATTATAAATGTGAAAAACACATATCAAAATATATTTTAATGGGAAGAAATAAAGTTAATTTTTTTCTCCTGCCAGTGAAAAAACAAACAAAAGAAAACTCTTAAATATAGGTTTCTAAAACAGTATTGCTATTTTTAATATGCTCCACTCCTATCACAATAAATTCATTCTTGAGCTTGACTCTTCATTCTTTTAGCAATTAACACAATTTATCAGGTTATGAATATGCAACAAAAATAACCCGTGACAGATTTCTCCATCCTGGTTATGAAACCAGGATTCATTTTTCCATATGGCATCCCAACTGCTGGCACAATTGTTCTATCTCACTTAGCATTGACTGCCCTATTACTGTCTCCCATTGCCTTTTTTTATCAGTGTGCATCCAAATTAACCATTCCTGCCACTTAAAGCAGAATTATGCAATTACATTTTTAAATGACAAGAACTTTTGAGAAATTGGGTGAGTTTTAAGCGAAGAGATGAAATTAGATATTGATGTCATTGTATGACAATCTAATTACATAAATGCACTATGTAAGTGTCATTCTACATTCAATGCATTAATTGCATTATTAACATAAATAGTAAAGTTGAATATAAAGAAAAGGCAAATTGCAAAAGGAGGTGTAAACGTATCCTTAATACTGTTAAAAGCCTGCTCTCTAAACAGAGGTAAGACACATAGCCCTGTGTTTCAGTTTACTCAGTCTACAAGGAATGCGGGCTGTCTGCTCTTTGTGTACTTACATCAGAGGGATGAGAAGATCGCATGAGAACCACCATGTGAATGTTTCAGACTTCTTGGACATTTGTAACAGCAAAAGTCAGGGATGCTGTAATTATTTATTTGGTATTTTTTGAATAATAACAGACCTTCATGGTGCTATTTCTTTTCACTTAGTTTACAACTTAAATTTCAAAATTAATACAACTTTAGGAAAAGTATAAATAAATAAAATTTTAATCTATTTAAAAGCTCAACTCTTCTAATTCTTTAAGTGCTTTAAAGTCAATGAGTTTTTAGGAAGCCTTTGCTATCCTGAGGTGGACAGACTTTTTGAAATGTCATTTAATTAATTTTGTATATTATTTAATAGTCTTGGCAACAAATTATAAAAGAATATTTTATGGAAAGTATTTGTAATAATAGTTAAAAATGTAATGCTTGTTCAAAATCTGCATATGCATAACATAAATATGTCATGAATGTGATACACATACACACAGAAATAAGATATATTTAAGTGAGGATGTTATGAAAGAAGGCACTGTAATCTTAAAATTGGAAGATCCTTGGTAAAATCACTGTCCTTTGTAGTACCCCCTTGAACTGACTGTTAAACTTACACATTCTGTGCACAAAATGTTTGGTGTACAGATCCACTCTGTCCACTGAGCCCTGGAGCCTGTGAAGAAGTGTACGTATTGCTGTAGCAGGATTTGCTCAGTGGATAGAGCTTCGGTCCTGGGACTGAAGGGTCCCGGGTCTGATTCTAGTTAAGGGCACATACCTAAGTTGCAGGCTGGGTCCTTAACCCTGGTCGTGGTGGAAGCGGGACACAATCAATCAATGTGTCTCTCTCACATCTCTCTCTCTCTCTCTCTCTCTCTCTCTCTCTCCCTCCCCTCGCCTCTTCTTCCTCCCTTCCACTCTCTCTAAAAATCAATGAAAAAAATATCCTCAGGTGAAGATTAACAACACAACAAAAAGATGTGTAAGTATTATGCAAGAAGCTGTGAACATCTACAAAAGTACTTAACTAATCCTAAATCTTAATTATAAACCACTCCTTCTGCAGCTTTTTATTCCACACTCACTTGATATCTGACTTGCTAGCTGCTAAACATCATGTCATCACAACATACTGCAGAGCATGGAACGAATAGTAAAAATTTGGCATCTGGTTGTTCTATGGTACAGACAGTCTTCCTAAGTGCTTTCAAATGCCACATCTGTTTATACTTAATGTGGGTATTTATTTATTTATTTATTTATTTATTTTAAATGTATTGTTATTGATTTCAGAGAGGAAGGTAGAGGGGGAGAGAGATAGAAACATCAATGATGAAAGAGAATCATTGATTGGCTGCTCCTGCACACCTTCTATTGGGGATCAAGCCTGCAACGTGGGCTTGTGCCCTTGACCAGAATCAAACCTGGGACCCTTCAGTCTGCAGGCTCTATCCACTGAGCCAAACCGACTAGGGCAATGTGGGTTTTTATTTTGTTCTCGATGCCACGCCAATGTGTGCCCTCCCGAGTAAAGATTTAGTTTGAAAAGGAGAAAAGTAGAAGGGCTTATACTTGAACAACTTGACAACTTTGTCTCCCTCAGAAAATGTGGCCACAGTGAATGTTCTCTATCGACTTTTTTATTGTCTCCTTCCTTCTTGGATAAAATGCCTGGGAAGTGGCTAGAATGTGACAGATCCACAGGAAGTGCTTATTCTCTGATTACACCCACTTATGGTCTCTGGTTTCCAAGACTCAAAACTGGAAGCAGTTTATCCTCACCTGATTTAAATATTTCCTCCATATTCTCAAACTTAAAATTGCTATTAACTGACTCCTAAATTGTGTTATGTCCTACTATGTCTTAGATTGCCAATCTTAATAGAAAAGCTGAAAAAAGGGGGGAAAGATAAGAGGAATAAATTATTCAATCAATTAGTTAATCAATTTTATGTAAGATAGATTGCATGAACAAATTCATAGGGCTTTCATTTCCTAATCTCAAATATAGAATTTAACAGTCTCTCCTTAGCTTAAGAATTATATGTCTATATATTATTTTATTATTTATTGAATTTATTGGGGTTATATTGGTTAATAAAATTATACAGATTTCAAGTATACTATTCTATAAGACAACATCTGTATATTGTATTGTGTGTTCACTATCCAAAGTCTAGTCTTCTTCCATCACCATATATTTATTTTTTAAAAGCTACCTATCTTGTTAGAACTTAACAACTATCAAATACTCAAGA
Source organism: Myotis yumanensis (assembly GCF_028538775.1). NCBI lineage: Eukaryota > Metazoa > Chordata > Mammalia > Chiroptera > Vespertilionidae > Myotis > Myotis yumanensis. The sequence goes on from NW_027224011.1 coordinate 6,244, forward strand.
GAAACTAAGTTTAAAAAGCAAACAAACCATGCAATGATTTAATAAATTATAAACACACAGCCTTAGTGCAGTTAAAGTCCTAGAGCAGTGCATTGGACATTGAACCACATGTCTACTTGAAGATTATGAGAATGAGGTCTCCTGAGATATATATATGGCAGAGGTAAGGTGAGAGTTAATTGGCACAAACTACAAGCATGTCCAGGCTTCATCTTAATTCATGAATCTAATTTGAAATTTCAGCATAGTTCCAATAAAGAGAGAAAAGACCCCATTATCCCATGAAAACATGGCTTCACTTGATCTTAGCCAAAAGGCCGAGAAGCGATAACATGGCTTATATTACAACACGTTTCCTACCAAAGGGGCAATTTTTTCATTACTTAATACTAAAGTGCTGAAACCATTAGCATACCCTTTTAGACTTAAAATAAACATGTGTATTATGTGTCTGTGTCTCCCAATGGAGATCACAAGTGGTGTCACATTGCACCGTGGATCCATTAGTAACATAATGGCATCCAACCACAGGTCTAATGGTTTAAATTGGAAAGCAGGGTGCTTTTTTAATTCAAGAAAGAAGGAAAGAAAAAGAAAGAAAGAAAGAAAGAAAGAAAGAAAGAAAGAAAGAAAGGAAGGAAGGAAGGAAGGAAGGAAGGAAGGAAGGAAGGAAGAAAGAAAGAAAGAAAGAAAGAAAGAAAGAAAGAAAGAAAGAAAGAAAGAAAGAAAGAAAGAGAAAAGGGGAGGAAGGAAGGAAGGAAGGAAGGAAGGAAGGAAGGAAGGAAGGAAGGAAGGAAGGAAGGAGAGAGGGAAGGAGGGAGGGAGAGAGGGAGGAGAGAGGGAAGGAAGGAAGGAAGGAAGGAAGGAAGGAAGGAAGGAAGGAAGGAATGAAGGAAGGAAGGAGAGAGGGAAGGAGGGAGGGAAGAGAGAGGGAAAGAAGGAAGGAAGGAAGGAAGGAAGGAAGGAAGGAAGGAAGGAAGGAAGGAAGGAAGGAAGGAAGGAAGGAAGGGAGACAGGGAAAGAAAAGGGAAGGGGAAAGAAAAAATAAAATTTATCTTTTGCACTTTTTAAATACATAGCTTAAAACTGTGTTTTTGCTAATTAATTCAGAATGTGACACTTCAAAAAAATAAAGAATCAGATGATCCAGTACTTTGAAAAAGTTATTTAGAATATGCAAGAATTAATAAAGGGCATAGCCCATGTAAACTCATTCAACAAGGTGTTTTTCTCATGAGATAGAGAAGAAGTGTAACATTTTAACATGGGGCCATGTGACCTAATTAGGGATAGATATCTCAGGACACTTTAAAGTTTGTTTGCATAAACCATGTACAAATAAGCTAATTGGCTCCTCAGTGTGACTTACAATAGTATCCTTATAGCAATATTGCCTCAATTACTAGAAAAAAAAGGGGAGTATACAATTTGTAGTCATGAAAGTTAGAAACATCTCTATTACTAATAAATAGAACACATAATTCTAGGGTAAAATTTTAATTATTGAAATAATTTGTATTATGAATTCTCTCTTTTCTGTGTTTTGGAAGGATATGAAAAATAAGAGACAGGACACTTGATTAACATATATCACACTGTAACTAAAGCATGGCTCTCTCTGACTGCTAATATAGTAGACAGGATATTTAAAAGGGAATTTGTTGGGGAGATATCTGGCTCACAGATATTGTTTGTTATTGTAGAAGCCAGAGTTTTCCAAGAAACCTAGCTGTACTTTCATTTACTGAATAGTGCTCTAAGGCCACCAAGCTCCATTTCATATCTCTTTCTCTCTCTCTCTCTCTCTCTCTCTCTCTCTCTCTCTCCCCCTGAATTTAGTGAGTCTGGTCATTTTTTTTCCTTAGGAAAATATAGGCATATGTTCACTCATTCTGCCATGTTGCACTTAAGTGATTAAAAATTTATGTCCCAAGTAAGAAGCGTTAAGTAGCTAATTATTTATTCTGTTTACAAGATGCCCCAACTGGTTAGGAAAATGCATTCTGGGGCTGAAAAAGCATTACATTTACTTAGGGTGAGAAGGCCAACCTCGCCTCCTGGCGAATATATTACCAAGTGGTACAAATTAAAAGAGTGCCTGAAGAAAACAAACCACCCACTAAATAAATGGAATATTCCCTTTAGAAAGATGTGGAAATATCTTTTACCTTTTAAAAATTTCTCACAGAAATTTATTTGAAATTCATTGTCAGAGAACTCAATTCATTATGTATCCCAAATTAGCTTGTTGAATAGAAGAACACTTAAAATGCAACACATATCATATAAATTTGGTTTTCAAAAAAGAAGGGTCAGAAAAATATGTAGACTTAAAGTGAGATGAATATTGTATTTTAAAAATTATATGCCTAAAATATGCACACTAAATTATTAAAAATATATTTAGAATGAAATTGAAAATTGTCACTAACCTCACTAATAAAAACATTTTTATAAAGCCCACAAAATTAGTAAAATGGCTATAACTGGAACGCTTAACACAAGTGATACTTGACATTTGAAGAAATAAACTTATATTTTGTAAAATTAATTCAGTAACACTCAATAGTCATACTTATAATTTGCATGAAGAATGAATGATCTGTGGAGATAACAGTATTGTGTACTGTGGAATATACACGTGTACTGTGAAAAGTTTGTCACTGGGTTTTCAGAAAGTGGTTCTGAATCAAAAAGTGCTGGAATGGAAATAAGAGCTGAAAAGGTGATGACCTACTGAATCTGGAAAGTCCTAAATTACCATTTTATGTGCTTTCAATCTTTCTTGAAACTTCAGTTAGATTCTAACAGTTAGAATGTTGAATGTCACTGAACTAATATTTCTACACCTATAGTGTTAGATATTTCTAAATGAATATATAATTAAATTTTTATTGAGAATATTTAGGGAACAGAACAATCTCATTAATTAAATAAACCTAATTAATAAGCAGCACCTGATTAACAATTTTATAGAGTTTTGTACACTGACAGAAACTATTTTAATGAAATCAAACCTTTATTATATTTTTGATGATTCAAAACATTGTTTCAGGTCAAAATTATGGGCATTAGTTAACATTAAAGCCACATTATCTTTTCCAGGAAAAGGAATAATATAAAAAGACTTCATTACACCTGGTTTTCTTTTAGATCCTATAACTTAAGGCTATCACCTTTTATTATTTCTGATGATATAACAGATGATATAATGAGTCATACATAAAGTTATGGCTGTAAAGCCCGATCCGAGTCCTGTAACAAATATCTCAATATGCTGGTCACTGTGCCATTTAGATGTTTGTTTATGAGTTTTATTTCCTAACAATGACCAGGCTAATACAACATAAAATACAAACGATTTAGTTAGGATCATAATATACAAATGTCCTGGGTATAATTTTGTTTTGCAACTACTTAATATTACTTCATTCAGTTTTTAAATTGTTAGCTTAATAGGAATAGTCTTTTTAGGCTTGTTTTTAAGTACTTAGAACTTGCATACATTTATTATAACACTAATTAATGCGCATTTTATCCTGCCATTTTAAAATTCAGTCTGTCTATAATACTATTGCCATTTATTCAGTTAATAGAGGAGATATACAACAATTAAAATTATCAAAGTAGTATTCCCATTTTGATGAAGCTTCATACTTTACTGATTTTACCTTTAATCACCTAGAATGGTAGTTGGTAAACTACATCCTCAGGGTTAACTTTACTTCACCATTTGCAAATAAAGTTTTATTGGAACATTGTTATACATAAGTCTCAAGTAACACTTAGTGAAAAAGAACGTCTAGGTATAAAGCCTGAGACTACATAGCTGTCTACTCAGGAGGATTTCATGCATGCCAGGTCTGACAATCACTGATATAACTTGATCTTTTTAACTATATATATTTAGTATTTTTTTTCTTAGTGATTACTATAGAGATTAGGACACACATATTAACATCAAATATATACTACTTTGAGTCTGGTAAAACATAGAAAATCCATACTTTGTGCTGGTATTCATATGTATGTGTAAATACATACATTTACATATATACACCTATAATACATGTATGTACATACATACACATATGCATATATATGCTTTGGGGCACAAACCTATAGAAATTATGTACATATACATATATGGATACATCCATAGCATGTGTTCATAATATTTACATACATAATTTCTCTATGAGTATCCACATACTACTAGTCCCAGATACTTTGGGACAGACATTAGAATATACATATATATTTTTCCTTATATGAGTATGCCCCAAGGCATTTAGCACTGGATAGTAGAAGAGGAATAGAGTTGGAAAGCTACAGAGCTTGAAGTTAGTCTATGGGAACTTCTCCAATATTCGGATATTCAGTTATAAATAAGTGAAGAATTTGGTTCTCAAATAGCCTAGCAAAATTCAAGTTCTTTCTTATTAGAAATGTACTTGATTGCATACAATGGAGTCAAGACAATCTCTTCAATAAATGGTGTTGGTAAAATTGGGCAGATGTATGCAAAAAAATGAAACTAGACCACCAACATACACCATACACAAAAATAAACTCAAAACGGATAAGGACTTAAATGTAAAATGGAAAACCATAAAAATCTTAGAAGAAGCTATAGGCAGCAAAATAGGAAACATTTGTTATAGCAATATCTTTATCAATACAGCTCCTAGGACAATGGAAACTAAGGATAAAATAAACAAATGGGACTACATCAAAATAAAAAGTTTCTGCACAACAAAAGAAACCATCAACAAAACAACAAGAGAGCCCACTGCATGGGAGAACATATTTACCAGTGTTATCTCCGATAAAGGTTTAGTCTCCAAAATTTACAGTCAACTCATACAATTTAACAAAAGGAAGATAAACAATCCAATCAAAAAATGGGCAACGGACCTAAATAGACACTTTTCAAAAGAGGACATACAGAAAACTGAGAGACATATGAAAACATGCTCAAAGTCACTAATCATCTGAGAGATGCAAATCAAAACAACAATGAGGTACCATCTCACACCTGTCAGAATGGCTATCATCAACAAATCAACAAATGACAAGTGCTGGAGAGGATGCAGAGAAAAAAGAACACTCGTCCCCTGCTGGTAGGAATGCAGACTGGTGCAGCCACTGTGGAAAACAGTACGGTGTTTCCTTAAAAAATTAAAAATGGAACTTCCATTTGACCCAGTAATCCCATTTCTAGGAATATATCCCAAGAAAACAGAAACATTAATCAGAAAGGCTATATGTACCCCTATGTTTATAGCAGCACAATTTACCATAGCTAAGATTTGGAAACAGCCTAAGTGCCCATCAGCAGATGAGTGGATTAGAAAATTGTGATACATCTACACAATGGAATACTAAGCTGCTGTAAAAAAGATGGCATTCTTACCATTTGCAACAGCATGAATGCAACTGGAGACCACTATGCTAAGTGAAATAAGCCAGTCAGAGAAAGATAAATATCACATGATCTCACTCATTTGTGGAATATAATGAACAACATAAACTGATAGAACCAGAGTCATAGAAGCATGGAATAGACTGTCCAACCTATGAGGAAAGGCGGGGGGTGCGGGGGTAAGAGATCAACCAAAGGACTTGCACACATTCATATGAGCATAACCAATGGACACAGACAGTAGAGGGGTGAGGATATGTGCTGGGGAGTGGGAGTGGCTGGGGAGAGGTCAATAGGGAAAAAAGGAGACTTATGTAATACTTTAAACAATAACGAATTAAAAAAAGAAATGTACTTGATAATGAAGCATATATAATTATAAATGCTTGATATACCAATACATAAAAAGTGACTAAATCTAGAGGAAAGATAGATTTATTTTCCCTTCTCTTTTACAAAATGTACAACTTAAAATATAAACTATATATTGTACCAGCTCAAATTAAAATTTACAATTAGAAAATTAGTATCAAGTAAAGAAGCAATCAAAGAACACAAATTCAAAGTATAGGGAGAAGTGTTATACTGGTACAGATATGATGGAAGTTAAGTGCTATGTCATTTCTCTGGATTTTGAGTTGTTGGTTGCATTGTCAGATATTTGGAAGAAGGAGAGAAGCCACCTCTGTGAGGTTGGCAGAATAGAGACATTCCTGCATGGTGAGAAGAGTGTTACCAAAATCGAACAAACATTCACTCTTTCAGGTAAACTCTTCTCCTGTGGTTTTCTTAAAATAGGAAATTTCCCAGGAATAAATGAAAACTTGTCATCCATATTTTGGTTTGAATTCTTTTATCAGATCATTTATTTTATTTATTAATTTATTCATTTGCATGTGTTCCTTTTGCCAGAGGAAAGAATAGGGCCCTATTAGATCATTAAGGAAGGAAGACATTGTTAGGAAATAGCAAAGAAAGAAAGAATAGTAGAGTGAAAGTATCAATAAAAATAAAATTTACCGGCCATAATTGTGGCTAAAATTCATCCTTTAGCTTCAGAATGCTAAAACATCTTGACAGTACTTTAAATGGCAACCCCTTGAATGGAAAATTACCTATTCTATGCAAAATAAATACATGCCTTGTATTTCCCTATAGTCTTTTCTTGGAAAGTCAAATGAATTAACGACAGTAAAAATCCTATTATTTTAATCTATTTGTCCTACTTTTACAAATGAAAAATTTGAGGTAAATTAAATTTTTTACTCAGGTTCTTATAGCAAGCTGGGCCAGAGCAAAGATAAGAGTTGAAATCTTTCAATTCTGGTCCTTAAGCTGTAACACCTGGGCCTGGCACAGGGGTCCTCAACTATTATATGTTCCTGAGGCTTAACCTCAGTTATTTCATCCTTTCTCACTTTTCTTCATTTTACAAAACTGGCACAAATCTTTCTCTAAAAATTTCTTACACCAATTATTCTTTATATGATAAAGGTACAAAATATTCTATTTGCTTTAGACTTATTTTTAACTTTAAAAATGTGGAATCAGCAGTGTAGACCAAAAGTTGCTGAGGGTTATTGCTGTGGACATGGGACGTTTTGAGGATGAAAACTGCAGAGTATCTAACCTCTCTGGAGACATAATAAAAATAGACTAAATTACACTTTAGCATTTTTCCAGACCCCCCAAAACTCCTCAAGAGAACATTTTTTTGTCCTTTTAAAAACTCATAGTTTTACTTCAATTATTAAAGGAGAAATTCTGCTTAGTAAGTGAAACCAAAACAAAGAAAATATTAAAGTGAAACTTGTAATTTTGGTTGAAGAATAATTGCACCCACACACAGATTCATATGTTTCTCACAGTATATTTTAAGGATGTCAGCTACATCAATATATTATAAAAACAGAATGCTAATCAAGTTATTTTAAGAAGTTGAATTGGGAAATATGGTAGAAAAATGTAACACATAAATCCAATTATTTGACATACATTCCAAAGTAAAACTATATAAAATATTCTTTTTTATTTTAATACTAGGGGCCCAGTGCACAAATTTGTGCACCTTGAAAGGAACTGTAGGCACAGGGGCGGGTCTTGGCCCATCCTCCATGCTGCCACCCAGCCCCTCCTGCCCCAACCCCTGGTCCCCTGTCTGCCGGCAGCCCCACTCCTGCCGCCACCCCTCCCATGTGCTGACAGCATGAAGCGATTAGGGCTGGCACCAGCAGCAGGTGCGAGCAGCAGCTGCTGCCCCCATCAGCCCTCAGGAGCAGGGGGAGGTGGAGAAGCCCTCAGGGGTGGTCAGGGCCGGCAGCCGCCACTCGCCCCCCCTGATGGTGCCTAGTGGTCGGGACTGGCGCCAGGCACCAGCAATGGGTGCGAGCAGCAGCTCCAGAAACAGCTGTGGGTGAAAGCAGGGTGGGTGCTGGCAGCAGGTGAAAGCACCAGACAGGACCGCAGCACACGGGAGCAAAGAATTTTCAGTAACCACCATAGACTCACCCCAATGACAGTGACCAGCACCCCACCTTGGACTGGTACCCCTGCTCACCTGCTTCACCATCCCACTGCAGCTAATGCCTGACATGTTTCGCACACACCCCCTGGTGGTCAGCGCACATCATAGCGACCAGTTGTTCGGTTTTCTGTTGTTCCACCATTCGGTCTATTTGCATATTAGCCTTTTATTATATAGGATTCTGTTTGGGAGACTATATACTTATCTAAAATAATCTTGCCTTACTCAAAAGTGTTTATAAAGTTCCTATGAAATTTTTCCCCATTTCAGAAATTATGGTACATTCTTTTAACTATCCTTAGTGATGAACTCTGTATTCATTGATAATGAATTAGTTTCAGAAGCCATTAATAGTTCTTTAGAGTCAAGTCCAATAAATGTTTGTTTATTGGGACTGCATGTTTGAAAAGTTGCTACATTGAAGCAAGATTTTAATGTAAGTTTGGCTGAGAAATAGAAAATAAAAACTGCTTACATTACAGGCAGATTTATTTAATAATGTCCAAAAGTCTCTCATGGGCTATATTGTGCCAGTACATTTTTCTCAGACTGTTCACACTATGTATATTGTATTCATACTATATTCCCAACTGAAAACACAAACATTTACTTTTCATTTTAGTATTTATTAGGTAAAATAAAACAGAAATCCCCATATGTCCCCTGCACCTTTATAGTAAACCCACTAAACTGTAGGTGTCTCAAAATAGAAGAAAAATCTAAAGAACAAAAATACAACCAAGAAATTACAAAATACTACAAATACTGTTCATCAGAGACTTTTGTCATTATTAGTAATAATTAACCAAAACCTTAAATATCTACATCTATCTATCTATCTATCTATCTATCTATCTATCATCTTCTATCATCTATCTGTCATCTATGTATATAAATGTTATATGTATGGATAAAAATTACACATATTAATTTACTCTTAACTTCCTTTAATGAGAAAAATTTCATTTAAAGAGTATCAATAATAATGTCATTGACACACCAAAAATTTAGATTATTTTCATCTGATGGCTCAAATGCTTTACTACAGTCTTTTCTCTTGTTTCTTCACACATTTATATGTTTGCAGGCCTTTTTGAATGTTTGCAATGATGTGGTTATAGACATCTGCCATTTCCAATATATTTTTATTTATCTCCAACTGAAAGACTTTATTTATTGAAATTATTAGTTAAAAGTTTTTGCAAAGACAAATAATTTCCATGTTAAAGAGATACACTAAAAAGGAATGTAATGATGCCAAGTTAAGCATATATCATTTAATTTTGTAAAGTCCAAAAAACTAATAATTGGATTAAGTTTGCTCAATCGTCTCTCCTCTGGAAAGACACCTTGCCTTGAGATTCTGTGTGCATGCATGCATTTGTGTTTGTATAATGTGTGCATGTGCATTTTGGTTCCTCTTAGATTAGGCATTGCTTAAGCACTAGTTTATTTGTCCTTGACACTCATGCTACATAAATGTCATTGCAAATGAGAGGTGCATGACTTTAATATTCTAGCTAAATCTCATGGGTCATGATATGGCCAAGAAATTTCGCTGTTAAAAGTAGATGCTCCCCTAATTTGAATGCAGAAGGGAAGTATACGCTCTTTTGAAAATGGAGGATTGGAAAGTAATGATATTTTTTTTCAGAAAAAAATGTGCTATTTAAGCATATTTTTTACAGTTCAGAATGTTATTGCATGTGCTAGACACATAATAATGATTATTCAGTATGACTAGATTTAAACATGCAAAAAACTTGTTTTGATCTCCCATAAGTCTCGATAAGCCACATGACTGAGCAGCATTAAAAAAGTGAGAAGAATATAACTGAATCTTGTGGTCTTTGCAACAGAATGAATAATTTGTTTTCAAGTAGATTTTCTTGGGTTGCTAATGCATACTGGTTTCATTAATTTATCACCAAACTTTGTCTAGTGCCCCTACATTAAAGAGGATTATAACAGGAGATACAGAGTGAGTGCAATGGAATAATCAGGAAAAAGAAGTGCCAAGTACATGTGCTTTTTTTTTTTCTTTACACAGCCAGTAATTTCAGGATCACAACTACACACTGATAGATTTTACAGATTCTCTGTTCTTAAGAAATATCTCTTTACTAAATAACCCAACTGGACTTTCTTATCTTAGCATTTTTTTCCTACTTGCTTCTTTCTCTGTTTTAAGTTGTTGCTTTAAATATAGCTCTGTGTGTGTGTGTGTGTGAGTGTGTGTGTGTGTGTGTGTGTGTGTGTGTGTGTGAGAGAGAGAGAGAGAGAGAGAGAGAGAGAGAGAATGCTATTATTTACCTTTTTTATCTTAATTAAGCATCCATCCTAATGATGTGACTTCAGAATGCTACGTAACATTTTCTCTCTAACAAACTATTTACTTCTGGTCTTCCATCATTTTCTTGCGGATCCTTAACACTCTCACAGGTAAACTTGTAGGGAGAGACGATTTGCAGATGTGACCTTATTTTTTAAAGTTAATGATAAAATATTTAACACAGTTTGATTACCAATAGGGGTTAACCAAATTTCATATGAATTAATTAATTCATGCACTTTAGAATAGACAATTATAATCTATGCCTTTCCATTTAATTTCTGGTTATTACTCATATGTTTTACATAGGAAAAAGTAGAAAGAAGACAGAGGTAAACAAAAATTCTTTAAAGCAAAATTACAGTCTTGAATTGTTAATAAGAAAATAATAGCCCACATGTTTCATGTTATAGAATTGTAACTCAAGTGTATGGAATTCACTTGTACTAGAATACTACTTAGTTAAATTTGGTGAATATATTCCATTTCAAATAATGTAGGATTTTTCTGAGCAACATGCTGCCATTATTGTTAAGATGTTACAGTAATAAAAATAATACCTTACATAATTTCTACTTTCAAGGGTTTTACAATTTAACTAAGAAATATGTCTAACCAAAAAAATGGATACAGAAAAAAATTAATAAATACTTTATAATATAACATCTAGGAAAACAAGATGATCGCAGAGGACATGAGACTCACTGAATTATGAATACTCTCTTCAGACCAACTGTGCCTGTCTCATTTCCTATGGCATTTTCACATTTTCCAGGTATCTTTCACATTATAGATGGTACAAAAATATTAAAAATGAATTAATATCTTAGGATACATTTAATGATCAGAATGTAGATTGTGCAATTATTTAAGTGATTACAGAGTTAAATTAGACCCATTTTCTGTTATAATGGAAGCCTGGAAATCATCAATATCAAATTACAGAATGAGCTATAAACAGATCATTTTGAAAGACATGAAAAGTAGCATTTACCCCAAAATTGTATATAAAACTCATGAAATGTGTCACCCAATTGACATTATAAAAGATTACTGATGGTTTAGATCATGTATCAATTTGATTGGACCAAGGGATGCTCAGATAACTGGTTAAATAGTATTTGGGGTGTGTCTGTGAGGGAATTTCAGGAAGAGATCAGCATTTGAATGGGTGGACTTGAGTTAAGGCAGATGGCTCTCTGACTGGCTGCTGAGCTGGAACATGGATCTTCTCCTGTCCTCACAGATCCTTGTACGCAGGTTTTGAGATACAAACTGAAACCTGCATCACTGGCTATCTGGTTATCAGGCCTTGGAATTACACCACTAGCTTCCTGGGTTCCCAACTTGCAGATGGCAGATGCTGGGACTTCTGTCTCCATAATTTGGTGACTCAATACCTTATAATATATCTGTGTATATATGTTTGGTTCTATTTCTCTGGAGAATCCTAATGTACGACTTAAAAGAAAAAGGTTGGATGGGATTTCATGTCTATATTTTTATTTTGTTTTGTTTTAGACAAAACAGTTTTATTATCTGTTCAGGGCATATTCTATTGATTAATCTAATTAAGAAGGAAAATACTATTTATTCCTCCAAGCATAAAATGTGAAGCTGAAAATGAGAGTACTTGTAGAATTTAGTTGAGTTCTTTGCAATTGGAGGGTATGGGCTCGGAAATGTAATGACATTGTGTCTGCAGAACCTACTCAGTAAGAGAGAGCTGGCTCACTTGGGTAGCTGGAATTCCTCAAGTTTCTTAGACCAAAAGGATATGTGAGTTTTTTACAAGATTCAAATATGAGCTATAGGGACTAGAGGCGTAATGAAGCTGCAAGAGACAGTCTGTGTGGAAGCTACTACCTGAAAACTAGGTGGTAAGCAGGAAAATGAAAAGCAATATTATGCTATCCAGTGGAGAGTGAATTTTTTTTTGGGGGGGAAGGGGTCAAGGAAACAGCTGGTGAGAGTATTCTGAAAACAGAAATGTTCTCATGAGAGAAAATCAGTTGTAAATACATAAATGGACAATTGTGTATAGGACATTTCAGGACAGTACCAGCAAGTTATAACTTTCCTAATTCCTTGAAGACAAGATAAAGAAGGAGAGATTTAAGTCTGAAGAAGAAAAAAAATGTAGACAGACAGTTACTTTAACCAGGTATGGATTTCTTGTCTACTGCAAGGTCCAGATGGAACAATGAGGAGAAATTTAAATAACAATGGAAACTTTGGCTATTTTGCAGAAAGACCAGATATTAAAAGTACAATTTTGAGCCTTTTTTTGCAGTATAAACTGATCACAGAAATTGCATTACATACAAATGTATATAATACAGAACATAAAAATGTTCTGTGTAAGTACAATGATAAACAGAATCTGAGTGTGCTACACATTTTATGTGAGACTGCCGGGGTCCAGCCCCAGCTGTCTACGGGTTCCCAAGGGGTGTGGACGGCGTCGGCGAAGAAGGACACGGAGACAGCAGCGTTCAGATGATCAGCACAATCAGGTTCTTTTTTATTGCCCTGTTACAACTGTATTTATACTATTTGATTCTATAAGCATGCGCCTACAGCTACATCATGGCATGTTTTGGTTCCTCCTTTGACCTTCTACAGTTTCTTGTTTTATGTTTATAGTTCCTTATCTGACTTGTGCTAAAAAATCTTATTTCTATTTAGCTCTGCTGATTTTAATCTTATCTATTGTCTATGTTTCTACATTCTATTCTAAAGGTTAGTCTCTGTGTTCCATTATAAGGGCTAGTTTGTTATTTCTATTCTAAGGTTACTATTCTATTGCTCTACTGTTAAGCTATAAGGAAATAACTGAAGGAGGTTTTCCTATTCTATGGCCTAAGTAAAGGTTATGTAGCTTAAGGGTGATTGTTCTTAGCTATGGTGATTAACTACCTGCCCAGCACTTAGTTTAAGTCTTTCTGCTTGCATAGCTTGCATAAGATTTTTAGATAAGGAGCCTGCCTGCATTGTTTGCAGCAGTATTTCTTTAACTGTTTGATAATTGTCCTTTTAGCCTTACTGGTGGTCTTCCTTGGGACTGCCCTGCATCAGCAGGTTTTCAGGGGCATAGGCTTTGGTAATTTCTCTGGTGGGTAGACCCCTGGGGATATGGGCCTAGCAAGTCCTAAATTTATTGCTAAATCTTAGTCTGAGTTTCTCATAAGTGGTAGACTGTATTTCTGTAACATTTGGGGGTCTTACTGATTTATTCCCTTCCCTAGTCCCATTAATCCCTAACTCTAGGGAAACATTCCTAGCTGGGGAAACAACCTTTCCCAGGGAGGTGGCCCTGGTAAGAACACATAGTGATAAGAAGGGGAGCAAACATATTAAAAACAGTATGCCATATACGCCAGGTCCCTGGGAACATATGCTGTGCAGATGTTTCTTCCCTGCAGCGACTGTGTCAAGCAGCAAGGATGGAACAGCTTCTGGCATGAGACCTTGCCACCAACAACACTATATTAAAAAACAACAACAAACTTTTACTGCATTTATCACCTTCAATTAGATTAGTGTATCAATGTTTAGTTGTAATAAATATGTCAGAGAATGCATATGCATTCCATTGTCTTATTTCCCAGTGAGTATAAAGGAAACAATTGCTTTTTAAATTAAAAAAAAAAAAAGAGGGGAATTGATTTAAAAAAAAAAATGTGGTTTTTTAAAATATATAATTGCTCCAAACCTTTCTTTCACCTTCTAAAGGTGGTCTCTTATTACAAAAATTAGGCCCTAGAAAGCCATATGACACAATGTATATATTAAAATAGATAAATACTAGAGGGCCATTGCGCAAAATGCATGCACTCAGGGCGGGGGGGCGGGAGCCCTCAGCCTGGCCCTCTCGCAGTCTGGGAACCGTTGGGGGATGTCTGACTGGCAGCTTCTGCCGGCTCCCCCAGCTCCTGCATTGAGCGGGATCGGGCCAAAAGTGGCTCTCCGACATCCCCCAAGGGGTCCTGGATTGCGAGAAGGTGCAGGCCAGGCCTAGAGACCCCACCAATGCATGATCAGGGTCAGGAAGGGACATGGAAGGTTGGCCAGCTGGGGAGAAACCGCGGGAGGGCTCCAGGGTATGTCTGGCCTGTCTCGCTCAGTCCTGATTGGCCGGATCCCAGCAGCAAGCTAACCTATGGGTTGGAGAGTCTGCCCCCTGGTGGTCAGTGCACATCATAGTGACTGGTCAACCAGTCGACTGTCTGCCCCCTTGTGGTCAGTGCACACATCATAGCGAGCAGTTGAGCAGCCTTAGCATATCATTAGCATATTACACTTTGATTGGTTGAATGGACGACCAGATGAATGGACATTTAGCATATTAGGCTTTTATTATATAGGATATAGTATAGTTATTTAAGTACATATAATTAAAATATATACATATATAAATATATATTTTGATACACATACAAATTTATTTTCACTGAGATGTTCTGCATTGGGTTGAGAATACATAGTTTTCAATGTAAGAGTTAGTTTTCTTTATCTGAAGAGTAGCAACACAGCTTTGCAGTATTTTTGTTTAAATTATTATATTTCACATTTACTTAATCATTTTTTGTTGTCATATTCTTAAAAATGGTCAAATTTATGTCTCTGAAGATCTCATCCATTGCTTTTAGCATTCTAAATGTTTTTTAAAAAACCTGCTAAGTTACTGATGAAGTAGCATGCCAAATACTGACACTGAGATGCATGACTTTTCCAGTGTAAATAAAGACAAATACAAGAAAATATAATTTTTATTAAACTTTTTATAAAGAATACAATTTCTTCTAGGAAAATATTGGAATTCTCAGCAAACAATCTAATATTCAATTTTAAATAATAAATGTGGAAAAGCAATGTAGAATAGTTTATTATCTACTTTTAAATTATTCTAACAATAGCCACATTATTCCTGTTAAGGTGCACTAGGATACTGGTAGTTACTTGTATTCTTAGATTTAAAAAAATAACTACTTGTATACAGAATTTTTCTAAATGTGTATCAATTTAAAAAAACAAAATTATGATATTATAACATTTTATTTTAGTGCACATCACTTAAATGGAAATTTATTTTTTTTAGTTTGCCATGACAGTAGATAATTTTTTCAAACATTTTTTGGTAAATAAATAAAAATGTCTCATAGAGGACAATTGATAGTCAGCAACAAAATCAGTTTATTATTTTTTTAAAATTATCTGGTTCTTTTGTGACTTCCTAGGTGGTAGAAACTTATACATTTCAATCAATTATTAAACTAGGAAGGATCTCTTCATTCAAACTCCAAATTTCCGTTGTTCCAGTTAATAGAATCATGCACTACTTTCTGCTTAGTGACATTAATCACTGTTTTGCTTTTTTGCTGACTTCTATGCCAACCATAAGTGTCATAGATCCACATATATCTAAAACTGTAGTCTGTTTCTTGCATTTCTGCACACTTTGCAAGCAGAGGCACTTGTTGGCTTTGTTCCAGACTCTCTTTTCAAGAAAATTTCATATAACAAAGATCTTTGGAAGATTTGATAACATCTCCTTTCAGTTCAAAGAACAGGTTTTCTATCTTTTTTAAAAATATATATTTTAAATTGATTTTAGAGAGGAAGGGAGAGGGAGAGAGAGATAGAAACGTCAATTATGAAAGAGAATCATTGATTGGCTTTCTCTTACATGCCCCTTACTGGGGATTGAGCCCACAACCTGGGCATGTGCCCTGACCAGGGATCGAACCATGACCTGGCTCAGGTCGTGCTCAACTACTGAGCCACACCAACAGGGCAAGAGCAGGTTTGCTTTAAGCTCAATATTTACAAAGATAATGTCTCCGTTAGGCAAAGCTCAGGCAGGATTAATGAATATTACAAAAGATTTGGATTCCCTACATTCAGGGTTCCACTTCATTCATTTGAAAAAAAAAAGATGGTTTCTGTTACTTGCAATAGAATATTGGTTTATCTTCTTAAGAGTTATGAAGTTAATAGGATTATTTTTATCTATTTTACTATTATGAAAAGAGCCTCAGATATATTAAATGTAATTCTAATTATAAAGTTAAAGATCTAGGTCTGAAACACAGAAAACTTACCTTCAAAACCCAGTACTTAAAATAATTATTATATTATTTTTATTGTAACAAATAACATATACATGAATTAGACAATTCAAAGTACAAAAATTAAAAACCTGTTTCCTGTCATACAACCACTTAATTCTTAACTTCCAAGCCAACACTCCTTCCATCTCTTTTTGTTTTATTCAAGAGATAATTTAGAGTCATCAAGTATATACAATTTAAATTTTTTTATAGTGATGTTAACATTTAATACACTTTATTCCCAACTTATCTTTTTTTCTTAAATATATCCTATACTAGAGGCCCGGTGCACAAAAATTTGTGCACTGGGGCAGGGAGTGTCCCTCAGCCCCACTTGTGCCTCTCACAGTCTGGGACCCCTCGGGAGATAACGACCTGCTGGCTTAGGCCTACTCCCGGGTGGCAGAGGGCAGGCCCAATCCCTAGGTGCAGCCCCTGGTCAGGCTCAGAGCAGGGCCGATTGGGGAATTGGGGCGCTGCCCGCTGTCATGCACAGAGCAGGGCGGATTGGGAGGTTGTGATGCCACCCCCAGTCATGCTCAGGGTAGGGCCGAATGGGGGGTTGGGGCACCACCCCCTGTCACACTCAAGGCAGGATCGATGGGGAGGTTGCGGCGCCACCCCCTGTCACGCACAGAGCAGGGCCCATCAGGGGGTTGGGGCGCTGCCCCCTGTCACTCACAGAGCAGGGCCCATCAGGGGGGTTGGGGCTCCATACCCTGTCACGCACAGAGCAGGGCCGATCAGGGGGTTGGGGAGCTTCCCCCGTAACACACAGAGTAGGGCCGATAGGGGAGTTGGGGCACCGCCCCCTGTCACACACAGAGCAGGGCAGATCAGGGGGTTGGAGCGCCGCCCCCTATCACCCACAGAGCAGGGCTGATCAGGGTTGTTGGGGAGCCTTCCCCTGTCAGGAACAGAGCAGGGCAGATAGGGAGGTTGTGGCCCCGCCCCCTGTCACACACAGAGCCCCAGGGCGATCAGGGGGTTTGAGCACTGCCCCCTGTCACGCTGCTCCAGGGGCCAGGCCTCGCGGCTCCCCTGATCCCAGTGCTGAGAGGCCTCGCGGCTCCACTTGACACCAGTGCAGTGAGGTCTCGCTGCTCAGCTGATCCCAGTGCCGGGAGGCCTTGCGGCTCCACTTGACATCGGAGCAGTGAGGCCTCACTGTTCTGCTAATCCCAGGCTGGGAGGTCCTGCGGCTCCGCTGATCTCAGGGTGTGAGGCCTCGCAGCTCCGCTGATTCTGGTGCTGGGAGGCATATTACCCTTTTACTACATAGGATAGAGGCCTGGTGCACGGGTGGGGGCCGGCTGGTTTGCCCTGAAGGGTTCCTGGATCAGGGTGGGGGTCCCCAGTGGGGTGCCTGGCCAGCCTGGATGAGGGGATGATGGATGTTTGCAGCTGGTCACACCCCCTTCAGGGTGGGGTCCCCACTGGGGTGCCTGGCCAGTCTGGGTGAGGGGCTGAGGGCCGTTTTCAGGCTGGCGGGCAACTGAAGCTCCCAACCTCTCCTTTTTTTCTTTTCTTTTTTATTCTGGGATTTATTTACCTTCTATGGCTGTTACTAGAGCTGAGAGCCCGCTTTAGCTCTGAGGCTCGGCTACAGCTCTGAGACCTTGGCTGCTGATCTGGGTTTGTTTCGTTTCTATAATTGAAACACTGTTTCAGCTCCAGCTCTGAGGCCGGCTGGCTTGTTTAGCTTCTATAATTGCAACATATTTGCTTAGAGTGCAGCTCAGAGCTTGGCGGCGGCAGGCGGGGAACCTTGGCTTCCTCCATCACTGGAGCAAGCAAGCCTCCTGCTTGCTTCAGCTGCCTGGCTGCTGGCCGCCATCTTGGTTGACAGTTAATTTGCATATCTCGCTGATTAGCCAATGGGAAGGGTAGCGAAGTTACAGTTAATTACCATGTTTATCTATTAATAGATAGGATAATAAAAGGGTAATGTGCAAATTGACACTAACAGCAGAGCAACTGGATATCACTGGTCACTATGATACACACTGACAACTAGGGGGCAGACGCTCAATGCAGGAGCTTCCCCCTGGTGGTCAGTGCACTCCCATAGGGGGAACTCTGCTCAGCCACAAGCCAGGCTGATGGCTGCCAGCACAGCGGAGGTGGTGGGAGCCTCTCCCACCTCCTCAGCAGCGCTAAGGATGTCCACCTGCAGCTTAGGCCTGCTCCCTGCTGGCAAGTGGACATCCCCCGAGGGCTGCCGGGCTGCCAGAGGGATGTCTGACTGCCAGCTTAGGCCCAATCCCCCAGGGAGCAGGCCTAAGCCAGCAGGTGGTCATCCCCTGAAGGGTCCCAGACTGTGAGAGAGCACAGGCCAGGCTGAGGGACACTCCCCGCCCCCCCCCCCCCCCCGAGTGCACAAATTTTTGTAAACTGGGCCTCTAGTATATTGATATTTAAGAGAGGGTTCACTCAAGAAAGCTCTCTTGAGCATTCTGAACAAAAAAGTAGTTTAGTAAAGAAAAGTTTTTGTTTTTATTAACTTATTTTTAATGTTTTAATTGATTTTTAGAGAGCAAGGACGGGATAGGGAGAGAGAGATAGAAACATCTATGAGAGAGAAACATCAACATCTATTGGCTGCCTCCTTCATGCCCCCTATTTGGGGATTGAGCCAGCAACATGGCATGTGCCCTGACCTAGAATCTAAGAGATGACCTCTTGGTGCATGGATTTACGTTCAACCACTGAGTCACACTGGTCAAGCAAGTTTTTGTTTTTAAATATATAACTCTCTACACCTTTCTTTTACCTTCAAAGGCTGGTCTTTTCTTAAAAAAATTAGGCTCTAGATAACCATATAACACAAAATAGTGTCTTTACTTTTCAAATCAGTATGGCTGGAGTAAAATGAACAATTACTGAAGAAAAAAATCTGCATGAGTTTAGTGAGTACATTTCATTACATAAAAGTTTCAGATCATTTTTAACATCACTGAGGGATTACCTCCTTGAGGAGCCTAAATACAAGTATTGTGCTTTTTCCCTGTTATAGACAGATTAATACTTTAATCTAAAAAAAGAAAACACAAACAAATGGTATCTGTGCCCTAGAAATTTCATGTGATTAGCATGAAGACATGATCAATGGCAACCACTTTATTTGGTCTCTCAAACCATCTGTTTCTATCTCTTCAAGCAAATAAAGTTTCCAATACCTCTAAATTATAATCTACTAGTTATGAAAACAAATTTCACATGTATACTAATTAATTTACTACTATTTTAAAATATGCTAGAAAAGTAATGATAATATACTTTTGGTTTATGCCATGGCTGGGTTTCCACAAATATCCAATTGCATACTTCTAATTACTCATTCATATGTAAAGTTTTCTACATGGTTGAAGGGAGAGAGAGAGAGAGAGAAAAAGAGAGAGAGAGAGAGAGAGATGAATATTTGTCAAGTAAATTTCTTCTATTCCAGATTGTTCTAAAAAACCTGGGTCACTGGGTTTAGGTTTAAATCTACCTCCCTCCTGTGTGACTTGGTGTTTTGCCAACTTCTGCTCAGCAACATAGAGAAAAAGTAAAAGAGCAGGAATTCCTAGACCTCAAGAGATAAGTGACATTAATTATCCATAAATTTTTGGAAGAGAATGAGCAGAGAACCAGAGACATGCAGCATATTTAGATTTCCCCCCTTGCGACATAGTGATATGATCCCTAGTATCTCTGTAAAAATCAACATCTGAGATTTTAAGAAAGCAGGTTAGTATATTGTGAGAAATAAAATAAAAACATCATATTTTTCCTGAAATAGTAGAATGGCAAATAAAAGTTAATTTATGATTCATTCATGATGCAAACTTACTGCATTGGACTATTAACAAATGCACTTTCACAGCCTCATCATGATGGTTAACCCAACACACTTCTTGACACTAATTTGATATTCTTAGAGGAATGTGGTAACTTGTATAATAATTATCTTTTTCAACAGTCTTTGAAGAGAGTGTACTTTATCAAGTAATGCTGCTCCTTCTTCCCTATAACTTGACATCAGATCATTAGGATTCATGTAAAATTCTCATATGTTGCTATAACCCTCTTTAGTTCTTTCATAAAAACACACACACACACACACACACACACAAATGTGTTGTTTTTTTTTGTTTTTCTTACCAAAATAAGAATCAGATCTTTGCTTATCTCTTTTTCATTACATAAAAATTGCATTGTAGTAGATACTGTTCCTGAATATGAAATTAATTTTTTTTCAATTATGAAGATATTCTTAAAAAATAAAAATATAAAGTGTTCAGTCCAAAACCATTTGTTTAGGCCACTATAAACTTTGTGAATCTCCAGAGTTTTTAAGTATGAAAAATGCTCAGAGTCTTTCCCATTGATTATTGACACCAAGATGTTCACCCACAGCATATTTTAGGTTAACTGAAGAAACTAGAAAAAATAAAAAGGAAGCTAATGATAATGCATAACAATAGAAAATGGGTTAAATACTGTAATTTGTAGCTTATTCATAAATAAAATCCTGGAGTCATTTAAAATGTGTATAAACATGTTAATGATATTGGAAATGTTTACATTCTCATGTTAAGTGAAAAGTGAGAATATCAAATTATATAAGCAAAATACTCTCATCACTTAAAATATAGTACAAAAGAGAGGAAAATTTGCCCAAAGTCAGTTAACTGTGTCACTGAATGTGTTTCTTCAAAGACTGTTGGCTAAAAGATTTAATTTCTTAAATATATTTTTATATTTTATAATGTGCATATTTTGTTTATATAATCACCTATTTCAAAACTGGTTATTGTAAATGAAGTTTTAAAAGCAATTTTAACTGTATGGTTTTCATAAAAATTACAAGTTAAAAGATTAAGCATTGTAATTTAAAGAGATTGTATTGTGTAACAGTCTGATAATTTTATCAAATTAAACTCGTAGCAGAAAAGGGTGAAAGTATGAAAACTTTGAAAGAACTGTTTAAATTTCTACAAAATTTTGTATTATTTTCTAATATTTGTTCTAGTCTTTCATTTTGATTCAGTGCCTTGTTTTGCTCAGCTTTTTAGGTAATCAAGCAATTAATGAAAAATAGTATGTTTTTTTTAAAAAAATGATACTTGATGTATAGAGTTGTCAGAGGTAGAACTGTATGGACTTAAACTCTCTCTTTTTAATCATTCTGAAATGGTTATTTCTAACTGCATCTAGAAATAAAGTTTAGTTAGTAACCTTATGATATGTAAGATAAAACTCACAGGCACTGTATTTGCATGCCAAAATCTATTAAAACAAGTGAACAAAAATTTATTAGACAAAATTTAATTAAACAGTAGATTGCACCAAACTTATTTCAGAAACATGGCTGTATCTATATTTTGATAGTTTCCTTTAAAAAAACACAAAAAAATTAATTTAAGTTATCCCCAATATATGTTGTACTAGTGGCCTGGTGCATGAAATTCATGCACATTAAAAGGGAATTAATTAGAGGAAATATTTCAATATTGCTATTTGCCCTTTCTTTATAATAGATGTGTCAGAGATGAAAGAAAATTAGTAAAACGTATATGAAAATCTCCCTCCTGTCAAAGT
>NW_027224012.1:0-28115 GCF_028538775.1 Myotis yumanensis
AGCGGGATCTGCCTGCAGTATGCAAATTAGCCGCCATATTTGTTGGCGGTTAATTTGCATATCGAGCAGATTAGCCAATGGGAGGTGTAGCGAAGGTACAGTCAATTGCCATGTTTGTCTATTATTAGATAGGATAAATAAGTCACTCATCTTCACCATAATAAAAACTGTATAGGCTTATGGTAAAAGTTCCTTCTTTGTTATTGCTGCATAGTATTCCATTGTGTAGATGTACCACAGTTTTTTAATCCACTCATCTTCTGATGGGCACTTAGATTTTTTGCTAAATCCTAGCTATTGTAAATTGTGCTGCTATGAACATAGGGGTGCATATATCCTTTCTGATTGGTGTTTCTGGTTTCTTGGGATATAGTCCTAGAAGTGGGATTACTGGGTCAAATGGGAGTTCCATTTTTAACTTTTTGAGGAATCTCCATGCTGTCTTCCACAGTGGCTGCACCAGTCTGCATTCCCACCAGCAATGCATGAGGATTCCTTTCTTCAGCATGGATGGAACTGCAGAGCATTATGCTAAGCGGAATAAGCCAGTTAGAGAAAGATAAATATCACATGATCTCACTCATATGTGGGATATAATGATCAACATAATTTGATTAACAAGAATAGATCCAGAGACAAATGGCAGGGGAGGGAGGGGAGGTTAGAGAGCAACCAAAGGACTTTTATGCATGCATATTAGCATAACCAATGGACACAGACACTGGGGTGTTGGGGACTTGCCCAGGATGGGGATGGTTGAGAGGTTGGTCAATTGGGGAAAAAGTAGACATATGTAAAACTTTAGACAATATATAAAAAAATAAAAATAAAAAAAACTGTATAGGCTTAAAAACTTTGTTTTTAAAAAGCAAAGAACCTTCTAACAGATACTGTTTTGAGAGTCTAACTACTCTGATGGATGAAATTCACCCAACTTGAACAGCTCTTGCAGGTTATGTTCTCTGAAAGGGAGGTTATAGAGAACAGTGTAGGTTATTCATAGTATGAAATGGAGGTTATAGCATGGTAGATATTTACTACGTGCCTTTGGAATTTACATCAGAGGAAGGAAGAGACTTTCTACTTCTACTTTAATTAATCATTTGATATGCCCTTCCCACAATAGCTGTGGCATTTGGTGAGGCAGTTCTCTGCAGCTGAGTCAATCCCTGAAGAGGTTGAAAGATAAATTCTGTCTCCTGTCTACATTATCAACAGCTGAGGAATAAAGCTACTCACTAAAGGGGGATCTGGATGGTTCATTACAGTGCCGCCAAAATGTTTTACCCAAACTCTAGCTACATTTATGGTGATCTCTTCGAGTTATTTAATTGTTAATATAGGAATCCCTCTTTTTTCCCCCTAAGTTGGTCATTACACTAGATACCATTTCCCCCACTCTCCAAAATCCAAAAAGCAAATACTAATGTAATTCTCTGAGAGAGGCCTGCCAATGTTTTCATATTCACTTCAGTGTCATTAAAAACATTTTAATTAATTTGTTTATTTTGTTAATCCTTACCAGGGAATATTTGTTTCCATTGCTTCTCTGAGAGAGTGAAAAGGAGAAAGGGAAGGAAGGAGAGAGAGAGAGATCATCTACTGGTTGCCTCCTGCATGCACCCAACCAGGGGCAGGGAGCAAACCTGCAACCCAGGTACCTGCACTTTATTGTGAATTGAACCCTAGATCCTTTGTTGCATAGGCCAACACTTTAAGCACTTAACAACCTGGCCAGGGCTTTTAATTTATTTTTGTAGTATAGTTGACATACAATATTATGGTATACTAGAGGCCATGTGCACAAATTCATGCACCAGTGGGGTCCCTCGGCCTGGCTTGCAGGATTGGGCCAAAATCAGCTCTCCGACATCCCCTAAGGGGTCCTGGATTGCAAGAGGGCACAGGCCAGGCCGAGGGACCCCACAGGTGCATGATCAGGGACGGAGAGAGATGCGGGAAGTTGGCCAGCTGGGGAAGGACCACGGGAGGGCTCCAGGGCATGTCCGCCTGTCTTGCTCAGTCCTGATCAACCAGACCCCAGTAGCAAGCTAACCTACTGCCCCCTGGTTGTCAGTGCATGTCATAGTGACTGGTCAACAGGTAGACTGTCTGCCCCCTGGTGGTCAGTGCATGTCATAGCGAGTGTTTGAGCAGCCTTAGCATATCATTAGCATATTATGCTTTGATTGGTTTAATGGATGACTGGACACTTAGCATATTAGGCTTTTATTATATAGGATTAGTTTTAGGTATACAACATAGTGATTAGACATGAACATACCTACTGGAGTGATCCTCTTGTTGACACTACACATAGTTATTAAATATTATTGACTATATTCCCTGTCCTGTACTTTATATTTCTGTAATATTTTTAAAACTGCACATTTGTACTTCTTAATAATTTTACTGTTTCATCCATCTCCTACTCTCATCTAGCAACTATCAATTTGTTTTCTGTATCTCTGAGATTGTTTCTGTTTTATATGTTCATTGATTTGTTTTTTAGATTCCACATAAAAGTGAAATCATATACTATTTGTCTTTCACTGTCTGACTTATTCACTTAGCATAATATCCTCTAGGTTCATCTGTGTTGTTGCAAATGGCAAGATTTCATTTTTATGGCTAATATTCTATTGTATATATGTACACATCATTTTCTATTCATCTGTTGATGGGACACTTAGGTTGCTTCTATATCTTGGCTATTGTAAATAATGCTGGAATGAACATAAAGGTGAAATTACTTTTTTGAATTACCTATATAGATTTATTAGCTAAATATCCAAATGTACAATTGCTGGGTCATATGTTAATTCCATTTTTAATTTTTGGAGAAACCTCCATACTGTATTCTTTCTGACTGCATCAATTTACAAGTCTACCAACAGTTCTCTTTTCTCCACATTCTTGTCTTTTAAAGTAAAGAACACTTGTTTGTTGTTTTATTGATGACTAGAGGCACAGTGCATGAAATTCCTGTACCGGGAGGAGGGTGACCCCTTAGTCTGGACTGTGCCCTCTTGCAGTCCAGGACCCCTTGCTCCTTACCGCAGTCAAACATCCCTCTTGCAGTCTGGGGCTCTCACCATCCAGGACCCCTTGCTCCTTACCTCCTGCCTGCAGCGGAAGCAGAGGGCTCCCACCACCACTGCTACACTCGCCAGCCATGAGCCCAACTTCTGACTGAGCAGCGCTCCCCCTGTGGGAGCACACTGATCATTCTGCCTTTTGGTCACTTTGCATATTAGGGTTTTATTATATAGGACTAGAGGCCCGGTGCACAAAAATTTGTGCACTCTAGGGAAGGGGGGGGTCCCTCAGCCTGGCCTGTGCCCTCTCGCAGTCTGGGACCCCTCGGGAGATAACGACCTGCTGGCTTAGGCCTGCTTCCAGGTGGCAGAGGGCAGGCCCAATCCCTAGGTGCAGCCCCTGGTCGAGCTCAGAGCAGGGCCGATTGGGGAGCTGGGGTGCCCCCCCGTCATGCACAGAGTAGGGCGGATCGGGAGGTTGCTATGCCACCCTCAGTCACCCTCAGGGTAGGGCCGATTAGGGGGTTGGGGCACCGCCCCCTGTCACACTCAAGGCAGGGTTGATGGGGAGGTTGCGGTGCCACCCCCTGTCATGCACAGAGCAGGGCCCATCAGGGGGTTGGGGCGCTGCCCCCTGTCACACACAGAGCAGGGCCGATCAGGGGATTGAGGAGCTCCCCGCAGTCACTCACAGAGTAGGGCCGATAGGGGAGTTAGGGCACCGCCCCCTGTCACACACAGAGCAGGGCCAATCAGGGGGTTGGGGCGCTGCACCCTGTCACACTCAGGGCAGGGCCAATGGGGAGGTTATGGCTCTACCCTGTCACACACAGAGCAAGGCCTGTGGAGGGGGGTTGGGGCGCCACCCTCTATCACCCACAGAGCAGGGCTGATCAGGGGGTTGGGGCGCCACTGCTGTCACACTCGGGGCAGGGCCGATGGAGAGGTTATGGCTCTACCCTGTCACACACAGAGCAGGGCCCGTGGGGGGGGGGGGGGTTGGGGCGCCGCACCCTGTCACACACAGAGCAGGGCCAATCAGGGGGTTGGTGTGCTGCACCCTGTCAAACACAGAGCTGCAGGGCAATCAGGGGATTGGGGAGCTCCCCGCTATCAGGCACAGAGCAGGGCTGATCAGGGGGTTGCGGTGCCTTCCCCTGTCACGAACAGAGCAGGGTGGATAGGGAGGTTGTGGCCCCGCCCCCTGTCACACACAGAGCCGCAGGGCGATCAGGGGGTTTGGGCGCTGCTCCCTGTCATGCTGATCCCTTTGCCAGGAGCCTCGCTGCTCCGCTGATCCCAGTGCCGGGAGGCATATTACCCTTTTACTATATAGAATAGAGGCCTGGTGCCCGGGTGGGGGCCAGCTGGTTTGCCCTGAAGTGTGTCCTGGATCAGGGTGGGGGTCCCCACTGGGGTGCCTGGCCAGTCTGGGTGAGGGGCTGAGGGCTGTTTTCCGGAAGCGAGTGACTGAAGCTTCCAACCGCTCCTTGTTTTCTTTTTTTTTTATTTTTTTTATTCTGGGCCAGCTTTAGCTCTGAGGCCTGGCCTCTGAAAACATCGATACAATGTTGCTAAAGCCCGGCTGAATGAAAGCCGGTTTCTGGGGTTTTGTTTATCTTCTTATTTGCAACATAGTACATAGTTACTTAGAGTTGCAACTCAGAGGCCAGCAAGTGAGGCGGGGGACACCGCAGCAAGCAAGCCTCATATTCGCTTCAATGCCTGGCTGCCGGCCGCCATCTTGGCTGACAGTTAATTTGCATACACTCACTGATTAGCCAATGAAAAGGGTAGCGGTCGTACGCTAATTACCATGTTTCTCTTTTATTAGTGTAGATAGCCATTCTGACAGATGTGAGGTGATATCTCATGGTGGTTTTAATTTGAAATCCCTTGATGATTAGGTTTGTTGAGCCTTGTTTCATATGTCTGTTGGTCATCTGTATGTCATCTTTGAAGAAGTATCTATTCAGGTATGTCAATTTTTTAAATTGAATTTTTTTGTCTTTTTGATATTAAAGTATTGATTTCCTTATATATTTTGGAATTAATCCCTTATTGAATGCATCATTGGAGAATATCTTCTCTCAATAAATAGGTTGTCTTTTCATTTTGTTGATAGTTTTCTTTACTGTGCAAAATTTTTTTGTTTGATATAGTCCCATTAATTTATTTTTTTCTTTTATTTTGCTTGCCCAGTGAGACATATCCAATATGGTGTTGATAATGGAAATGTCAGTTTATTGCTTAGGTTTTCTAATAGGAGTTTTATGGTTTCAGGTCTTACATTTAAGTCTCCAATACCATTTTGAGGTTTTTTTAATATATATGGTGTAATGAAGTGGTATAGTTTCTTTTTTTTTTTTGCATGTGTTTTAAACTCCATCATTTATGGAAGAGATTATCTTTACCTAATTGTATATTCTTGCATCATTTGTCATGAATTAATTGAGTATATGGGTTTCTTTTTGGGGCTCACTGTTCTGCTCCATCGATCTATGTATCTGTTTTTATGCTAGTACCATGCTGTTTTGATTACTATACCCTTGTAATATAGTTTGATGCTTTCACCTTATATTTTTTATAGGAGCACCTACTTCATTTACACGTGAAGTAATTATTGAAAGATATATAATTTTTGCCATTTCATTGTTTCTTTGTTGTTTTTGTAGTTATTTACTGTTCATTTTTTATTTTCTTGCTGTCTTTTCTTGTATGTTGATGACTTGCTATATTATCTTCTTTGGATTCATTTCTCATAACTTTTTGTATATATAATAGATTTTTGGTTTCTGGTTACCATGTGCTTCATATATAACAAGATTTGTTTATAGCAGTGTATTTTAAGTTGATGGTTGCTTACTCATGAACACATTCTAAAATACCTACTAATTGTACCAACCCCCTCTAAATTTATGTTTCTGTCTTTAATTTTTATTTCCTTTGTGTGTATGTGTGTTTGTAATTATTCCTTAATTAATTGTTGTAATTATACATTACTCTCCTTACCTTTCTTTCTTAACCTTTGTACTCACTTCATAGCTGGTTGATCCATAACTTTTACTAAGTGTTTGCCTTTGTCAGTGAGAATAAATTTTTTCTATACTTTCTTACTCACATTTTTATCTTTGTACTCAAAGAAGTACCTTTAACATTTCTCATAGTACTTGTTTAATGGTGATGAATTCTTTTAACTTTATTTTTTTCTGGAAACCCTTTATCCATCTTACATTCTTCATGAAACCCTAGAAGGTTTTGCCTTTCATCACTGAATATTTGGTGCCATTTCCTACTACCTTGCAAAATTTCTTTTGAAAAAGCAACTGATAATGTTATTGATGCTCCCTTATAGATAACTAACCGCTTTCTCTTGCTACTTTTAAGAACCTCTTTTTGTTTTTAACCTTTGCCATTTCCTTTCTTTCTTTCTTTCTTTCTTTCTTTCTTTCTTTCTTTCTTTCTTTCTTTCTTTCTTTCTTTCTTTCTTCCTTCCTTCCTTCCTTCTCTCTCTCTCTCTCTCTCTCTCTCTCTCTCTCTCTCTCTCTCTCTCTTCCTTCCTTCCTTCCTTCCTTCCTTCCTTCCTTCCTTCCTTCCTTCCTTTCTTTCTCCCTTTCTTTATTTTTTCTTTATTGATTAAGGTATTACATATGTGTCCTTATCCCCCCATTGCCCCCACCCCCCTCTTATGCCCTCACCCTCCCTAGTGTGTCCATTTGTTATGCTTATATGCATGCATACAAGTCCTTTGGTTGATCTCTCCCCCTTACCTACACCCTCCCCTGCCTTCCCTCTCAGGTTTGACTGTCTGATCGATGCTTCTCTCTCTCTGGATCTGTTTTTCTTCATCAGTTTATGTTGTTCATTACATTCCACAAATGAGTGAGATCATGTGATATTTATCTTTCTCCGACTGACTTATTTCACTTAGCATAATGTTTTCCAGGTCCATCCATGCTGTTGCAAATTGTAAGAGTTCCTTCCTTTTTACAGCAGCATAGTATTCCGTTGTGTGGATGTACAACAGTTTTTTAATCCACTCACCTGCTGATGGGCACTTAGGCTGTTTCCAGATCTTAGCTATTGTAAATTGTGCTGCTATGACATAGGAGTGCATATATCCTTTCTGATTGGTGTTTCTAGATTCTTGGGATATATTCCTAGAAGTGGGATCACTAGGTCAAATGGGAGTTCTATTTTTAGTTTTTTGAGGAAACTCCATACTGTTCTCCACAGTGGCTGCACCAGTCTGCATTCCCACCAGCAGTGCAAGAGGGTTCCTTTTACTCCACATCCTCACCAGCACTTGTCATTTTTTTGATTTGTTGATGATAGGTATTCTGACAGGTGTGAGATGGTACCACATTGTCATTTTGATTTGCATCTCTCAGATGATTAGTGACTTTGGACATGTTTTCATATGTCTCTTGGCCTTCTGTATGTCCTCTTTCTAAAAGTATTTATTTAGGTCCATTGCCCATTTTTTGATTGGGTTGTTTATCTTCCTTTTGTTAAGTTGTATGAGTTCCCTGTAAATGTTGGAGATTAAACCCTTATCAGAGATAACATTGGAAAATATGTTCTCCCATGCAGTTCCATTTTAAATATGATGTGTCATGGTATGGGCCTCTTGGGTTCATCTTGTTTGGGATTCTGTACACCTCCTGGACTGGAATATCTGTCTCCTTTTTCAGCTTAGGAAAGTTTTCAGATATTATGTATTGAAATAGATTTTCATTTCTTTGTTCTCTCTCTTCTCCTTCTAGTACCCCCATGATAAGACTGTTTGTATACTCAGTGCTGTGCCAGAGGTCATGTAAACGATCCTCATTTATTTTTATTCCCATTTTAATTGGGTATTTTCTCCTACCTTATATTCCTGACCACTAATTCGATCCTCTGCTTCATCTTATCTGCTGTTTATTTTCTCTAATGTATTCTAAATTTAGTTATTGTATTTCTTAGTTTTGACTGATTCTTTTTTATGTTTTTTTTAATATTCTTTTAAAAATATTGTTAAAAGTATTCCATATGTTCCCTTATTTACTCCATTGACCTCTTCTAGCCTGCCCTCACTCCCGGCCCCAGGCCTTCACCACCCTCTTGTCAGTGACCATGGCAATGCATATATTCATACAAGATCTTTGGTTGAACTCTTCCCACCACCCTCCCCTGCCTTCCCTCTGAGGTTCAACAATCTGTTCATTGCTTCTATGTCTCTGGATCTATTTTGTTCTTCCATTTTTTTTATTCATTAGATTTTATATATGAGAGAGATCATGTGATACTTATCTTTCTCTGACTGGCTTATTTCACTTAGCATAATACTCTCCAGGTCCCTCCATGCTGTTGCAAATGGTAAGAGTTCTTTTTTTTTTTTTTTTTTTTTTTACAGCTGCATAGTATTCCATTGTGTAAATGCATCACAACTTTAAAATAAAACTTTATTGTTGAAAGTATTACATATGTCCCTGTGGGAACCATGCCAGGTCCCCAGATAGTCAAGGCCAGTGGAAGCACAAAAACCTTGTTATCAGTACACCAGAATGACTGAAGTCTGCTCTGGGCATGTACCTAAATGGGATATTCAAGGACTCTGAGCCTGGGAATCCTAATCAGGCCAAGATATCATGAGCAGGTGCAAGGAAACACAATATACTGTGCCCTTCAGTAGCCAATATGGTTGATGTAACTATTGGCACGAAGCCTTCTTTGTCATGGTTCTCAACCTTCCTAATGCTGCGACCCTTTAATACAGTTCCTCATGTTGTGGTGACCCCCAACCATAAAATTATTTTCGTTGCTACTTCATACTGTAATTTTGCTACTGTTATGAATCGTAATGTAAATATCTGGTATGCAAGATGTATTTTCATTGTTCGCAACCCACAGGTTGAGAACCCCTGGAAAGGTATAAAAGTAGGTTACTGACCAGCAAGTTAGCTGGAGTAGTCTGAGTGAGAAGAAGTCTGCTGGGGTATGGGAGAGAGAAGCTAGGATGAAGTGTGTAAAGAAGTTTGCTAGAGAGAGCAGCTGAGCAGGAGAGTCAGGAGAAGCTGCTGAGCCAGATATATCAGATACCACTACAATGTGAGGTGGTGAGTCTAGGAGGTAGTGTGTGACTTCTCAGATAATAGCTGTGGGTACAGAGACTGATGCTGCTTTGTGGGAAAGATATTTGTTCACCAGCTGGTGTTTGGATGCCTGCCTGTATGGACTTTGCTGTGAGTACTGCTTTTGTCTATGGCCACTGGCTTCTGCAATAAAGACTTATTCTTATAAACCCACAACCTTTCATGGCTTCTCCATCTAAGATCCGGCATCCTAGGAGGTCCAGCCCCAGGCAGAGGGGCTCAGATTCAACACCTGTTACTAGTGAGCAGAGGATAGCTTAGACTAAGTTCCTAACAATTAGTACAGTGGCCAGGGTTCAAGCAGGAACCAGCCATGGCGTAGTCGGATAGGGGAATTTAGAAGAATACATGGACTCACAGCCACTCAATGCCAGTCAGACCAGCAGAGCTGTGTGGTGCTCTTGCTGCTGGCTCTGACAGTCCTCTTTTCCCCCATTGAACTCTCCCATCCCACCGCTGCCTCCCACCCCAGGTCTTCACCACTCTATTGTCTGTGTCCATGGGTTATGCACATACACATATGAGTTCATTGGTTGATATCTCCCCCACCCCCTCCACCCATCTTCCCTTTCCTTTCCTTTGAGTTTTGACAGTCTGTTTGATGCTTCTATGTCTTTGGATCTATTTTTGTTCATCAGTTTACATTGTTCATTAGATTCCACATATAAGAGAGATCATTTGATACTTATTTTTCTCTTACTGGCTTATTTAGCTTAGCATAATGCTCTCCAGGTCCAATCATACCCACTCATCTGTTGATGGGCACTTAGGCTGTTTCCAAATCTTAGCTATTGTAAATTGCACTGATATGAACATAAGGGTGCATATATTCTTTCTGATTGGTTTCGGGACTCTTAGGATATAGTCCTAGGAGTTGGATCACTGGGTCAAATGGGAGTTCCAGTTTTAAGTTTTTGAGGAAACTCCATACTGTTTTCCACAGAGGCTGTACCAGTCTGCATTCCCACCAGCAGTGTACTAGGGTTCCCTTTCCTCTACTCTATATTCTCTTTTATATTATCTATCTGTTGAAGTTTTCACTAGTTCATCTGTTCTCCCCTAAGTTTATTGAGCATCCTTATAACCAGTGTTTTAAACTCTATGTCTGGTGGATTGCTTATCTCCATTTTGTTTAATTATTTTTCTGGAGTTTTGTCCTATTCTTTCATTTGGGACCTGTTTTTTTTCTTTTGTATTCTCATTTGGCTGACTCCCTGTGTTTGTTTCTATCATTACGTAGGTCTGCTATGTCTCCTGGTTTTGGCAGATAGCCTTATGTAGTATCTGTCCTGTGGGGCCCCACTGTGCAGTCTCCCAAGTCACCTGAACTGGGTGCTATGGGGATGTCCCATGTGTAGGCTGTGTGTGCTCTCCTCTTGTAGTTGGATCTTGATTGCATGTCAGTGGGTGTGCTGACTGGCTGTGAAGACTGGTAGTGACTACAAGGGACAAGCTGCTTTTGGGGGACTAACTCCAGGGAACAGGGTTATCTTTAATGGGGCTCAGGTGCTAGTTGACTCTATCCTTGTGTGTGCCATTTGTGGAGCTTGTTGGGTGGGGCTGTTGTATGGTCTCATGCTGGCCAGTGGGTGTGTTGATTATAGGTTTCTTGGGAGGGACTCTGGTATTGACCAATTTTAGCCACCACTTGTGCCAGGGTTGTGGCCAAATGGTAGAAACTACAAAGTGACCTGAAGTTGATTGCCTTTGTGCTGGATTTCAAGTTTCTTGAAAGAGGTTATGGGCCAGGCGGCATGCTCAGTGGTTAGCATTGACCTATGAACCAGGTGGTCGAGGTTCAATTCCTAGACATGCTCGAGTTGCAGCTCCCAATCAATGACTTTCTTTCATCATTGATGTTTCTATCTATCTCTCCCTCTTCCTTTCTCTTTGATATTCATAAAAAATATATTTTTTTAAAAAAGAAAGAGGCTATGCTATTAAGTGAGGCTTTTTGCTACTTGTGCCAGTTACCAGCCAAGACTAGTCTCTATTTATGCCAGGTTTGGGGCCATCTGATTGGAGTTACAACTCCAGTTTAAATGGGTCACTACTTATGATAGGCTGCAGCTGATTGGCAGGACCTACAGTGAGTGTCCAGACCAGTCACTGATTTTTTGGATTTATGCACTTTTGGGAAAGTCTGCAGTGCAAGCTTAGGAAAGCCACCACTTGTATGGTGTTTGCCATCCTTTGAGTGAGTCTGTACCATGAATTGAGGAACTGTTGGAAGAAGTTTAAGCCAGGCAGGCACATTGGGTGGGGTGGGAGGTCTCAGGGAATCATCAGAGTGAGGAAACTGTGCTAGCCAGATTAACAGAAAGCACATAGTTATTGCTTACCTATCCAGGGCCAGCTAAATGGGAAGAGGATTACAATAAGGAAACAAATGGCATCCACTACTTCCAGTACTTCCACCAGTACTTCCATCCCTGGAGAGAGTTGTCCCAACCCTTGCCCCTTCATCCCTTACCTTTAATTTAGTAAATTTATTTCCTCCTCATATGTCCCTGGTGATTTTTGAACTGATGCCCCTGAGCTGGAACTTAGAGTGACTGAGTTTGTGCATGTTTTTTAAGAGTAGCATCTTTGTCTCTAGCATCCCTTTTCTTTCTTGGACACAATCCTATTTGTTTTCACAGCCAGATGTCATGAGGATTTCCCTTCCTGAAACTGTTGTCCCTCATTAAAGACATTTTAAATGGCCATGGACTTTTGGTGTTTCAGTGAATATTTTAAACATAACATTGAGATTATAATTTGATAGCATTACTTTGAATTCAAAGAACTTAATTTCTTTCAGAGTTATGTTCATTTCTGCTTTTGATTTCTGAAGAGAGAAATAAAATCTTAGAAATGTTCATAAAGGGTGTCCCAAAATTCACGCAAGAAGTAATTTTGATAGAAAATACAGGTTTATAATTAAAAATTGTAACTTTTTTATTGATTCATAAAGTATATAGTATAGGGTTATGTATGGAATAGCATATGGGGTAAATGGCCTCCAGGACTTTGCTGGCACATACGCACTCTTTTGTTGAAATTTTCCATGACCGTTTTTGCATAAATGTGGCTGAATTTCGATGAGGCTCATTTTCATCTTGATGGCTTGGTTAATCGACAAAATTGTCGCATTTGGGGTTCAGAAAATCCACGAGTGATTGTTGAAAAACAAATGCATCCACAACGTGTCACTATTTGGTGCGGGTTTTGGGCTGGAGGCATCATCAGATCATTCTTCTTCAAAAATGCGGCTGCTCAGGCAATAACAAAAGAGTGCATATATGTGCCAGCAAAGCCGTGGAGGCCATTTACCCAATATGCTATTCCATACATAACCCTATACTGTATACTTTATGAATCAATAAAAAATTTACAATTTTTAATTATAAACCTGTGTTTTCTATCAAACTTACTTCTTGAGTAAATTTTGGGACACCCTTTATAAATAAAGAGTAGAAGAAGAAAGGAGATATATACAAGAAGATCAAGGCTCTTTAGCATCCATGAGACCGAAAAGGGGCTGTAATCAGAGAATCTGTGGCTCTTTCTATGACCAAAAGTGTGTCAGAGTCTTCTTTGAAACATAAGTAAAATTCACATTTTCAAATCAACAATTTATAAAGCTATATTGATAACATTTAATTGAAAATCTGAACATATGATATTTAAAAGGTTTTTTTTAACCTTTAGTCTAGGTGTTTTTTTTCCTACTTTAAAACAGTTTATCATTTATTTCAGATATAGAATTGCAATAGATCTCAGGATTCGTCATTGAAGGATGGAGAGATCTTTTTAGATTTCTATTTCTCCTTAGATATGGCAGTGCAGTAGGCATCTATTGGGCTAGCATAAATTGATTAATTTCCTTTACACTGTACTTGATATTTTATAGTGGTTTCAGAACAGAGCCTTTTCCACAGCAATATGGGTGTGACAGAGGAAGAGGAACCCAAATGTCTTGTCCTCAAGTAGTTTGTAATATTTCACATTTTATATTGCTAATTTATTTTTCTTAAAAATACCAAAAAATATTATGATTATGACTCAGGTATAATTAGTTGGAGTTCCTAATTTTCAACAAATAAAAGCAAAATTACTGCTAACATGATAATGATGATGATGGTGACAACGAGGACAATGATGCCTTTGCTGACAGAGACTGTAAAGGGAGTGTGACACTCAAACATTCACATTTTAAGGGACTGTTTGCTTTTTATTGCACAAATGACATGTTTGCATAAGGATCAGCAGCTCTTTAGTGCAGATGTAGAAGTAGTTATGAGCATTGATGGCTATCGGGAAGGAAGTGTTTTGAGGACCTTGAGAAATTGTTATAACACATTGACAAACTTTACATGTAGAGAGAGAGAGAAAGGGGGAGGGAGAAGAAGTAACAGAAGTGTGTTTGGTTCAGTTTGAATTCTTAATCAAATATGAAGAAAAAGTATGGGAAGAAGTTGGCACATGCAATAATTATAATAGAGTATCTAAATATAAAAGGTGCCCTATAAATTATTTTTCTATAAACTGACTTACACAATTTTCTTTTCTTTTCTTCATGGACATTACTAAAGTCGGAGTTTTGATTAGGCAGTTCTTTGGGAATACAGACTTAAAATGCTAACTCTCTTGTAGTTTAAGAGTAGTATGTTGACATGACCTGCTGCTCCAGAGTCAGAAGAGGTGAGCAGATACAGTAAAAGGGTCCAGAGGCTGCTGGAGCAGCATGTAAGAAAAAATGCAAAGGGTTTATGTTTAGACTCAGCACTAGTATGACCAAAGGACTTGTATGCACGCATATAAGCATAACCAATGGATGCCAGACACTGTGGGAGGGGGAGAGGGCATGTGCCGGGGTGGGGGGGTAGGGGAGGCCAGGGAAGGTCAATGGGGCAAAAAAGGAGACATATGTACTACTATTTGTAATACTTTCAACAATAAAAAAATAAAATAAACAGATTCCATTGTCCCCCTCTCCCTGATTAATCAGGAAAACATGAGACTAGAGTAATGATTATAATTATCCTGCTGACCTTACACTTTGACTCCAAGACCACTCAGTCTAAATAAATCTCTTTTTACTTCCAAACACAAAAGCTTTCATAGGGTTAGGTCCACTGATTAGAGAGGTTAATAGAGAAAAGGGTAAGGTTTTTTTTTTTTTTTTTTTTTTTTTTTAGTTACATGAATGTCATTACAATTGCCCAAAGAATTGTTCACTAGTTATGTTCTAAATGCCCAGCATATACAGTATATCTAAGCTTCTTTGGTATCAATAAAGGTTTGGTGAAGTACCAATTGATCCATGGAATATGATAACAACAAACCTCCCAAATTTTACATTATGGTTTCTTTTGTCTTTAATTACACTCAACAAATACCTTGTTCTGTAAAGTAATATTAAGAGGCCACCTTCGTATTTGTACTAAAATTATAGTTAATATATAGAGATCACACTGTATAAAATATTGTTATCAGTGCTGAAAGGATGCTCAGGAACTTAGTGAGAACTTCAACAAAGAAATAGAAAACATAAAAAAGGATATAGAAACCATAAAAAAAGTCAGAAATGAAGATGAAAATGTATGAAATGAAGACTATATAGAAAAAAAAATCTTCTGTACAGCAAATGAAATCATCAACAAAATAACAAGAGAATCCACTGCATGGGAGAACATATTTTCAAAGACACATCCAATAAGGTGCTAATCTCCAAAATTTATAGGAAACTCATACAATTTAACAAAAGGAAGATAAAAAATCCAATTAAAAAAATGGGCAAAGGATCTAAATAGACACTTATCCAAAGTGGACATAGAGAAGGCCAAGAGGCATATGAAAAAAGGCTCAAAATCACTAATCATCCAGGATGTAAATCAAAATGATGATGCAGTACCACCTCAAACCTGTCAGAATGGCTATTGTCAACAAATTAACAAATGACAAGTGTTGACCAGGATGTGGAGAAAAGGCAACCCTCATACATTGCTGATAGAAATACAGACTGGTGCAGCCCTCTGTGTAAAACAGTACAGAGTTTCCTCAAAAAATTAAAAATGGAACTGCCATTTGACCCAGTGATCCCACTTCTAGAAATATATCCTAAGATATCTAGAAACATCAATCAGAAAGAATATATGCACCCCTATGTTCATAGCTGTGCAATTTACAATAGCTAAGATTTGGAAACAGCCTAAGTGCCCATCAGCTGATGAGTGGATAAAAAATTATGGTACATCTACACAGAGGAATACTACCTTTAAAAAGCACTAAAGGAAGAAAGAAATCTTAATCATTTACAACAGCATGGATGGACCTGGAAAGCATTATGATAAGAGGAAAAAAGCCACTCAGAGAAACATAAGTGTTGCATGATCTCACTCACATGTGGAATCTAATGAACAACATAAACTGGTGAATAAAAATAGATCCATGCCCTGACTGGTTTGGCACAGTGGATAGAGCGTTGGCCTGGGGACTGAAAGGTCTCAGGTTCGATTCTGGCCAAAGGCATGTACCTTGGTTACGGGCACATCCCAAGTAGGGGGTATGCAGGAGGCAGCTGATTGATGTTTCTCTCTCATCAATGTTTCTAACTCTCTGTCCCTCTCCCTTCCTCTCTGTAATAAACCAATAAAATATATTTAAAAAATAAGATCCAAAGACATAGTAGCACCAAACAGACTGTCCCTTAGAAGGAAGGCAAGGGAGGGGGGATAGGTCAGAATAAATAAACCAATGAACTAGTATGCATATATGCATAACCCAGGAACTCAGACAATAGGCTGGTGAAGGCCTGGGGTGGGAGTGGGAGCAGACTGGGAGAGGTCAATGGTGGCAGGGGGAGGGGGACACATGAATGAATTCAATAATAAAGATTTTTAAAAAAGAAAAAAATTAACAGAAGCAGAGGATCAGATCAGTGATTTAAAACACAAGGTAACAAAACAACCAATCCGACAAGCAAAGAGAAAAAAAAAATTTTAAAAAATGAGAATATTTTAAGGGACATCTGGGACATCTAGCATAACAACATCCACATCATAGGGTTACCAGAAGGAGAAGAGGTAGAATTAGAGATAAGAAGAAACAGTAACTTAAAATTCCCCTAACCTGGTGAAGGAAAAAGGTACACAAGTCCATGAAACACAGAGAGTTCCAAACAAGTTGAACCCAAAGAGGCCCACACCAAGACATATCATAATTAAAATGGCTAAGGTTAAAGAAAAATATTGTAAAGACTGGCAAGAGAAAAGCAGTTAATTAGCTAGAAGGGAGCTTCCATATGACTAACAGCTGATACCTCAACAGAACTTTGGATTGGCACAAAATATTCATAGTGATGAAAAGCAAGGAACTCCAAACAAGACTACTATACCCAGCAAGGCTATCATATAAAATTGAAGGAGAGATAAATATCATCCAAGATAAATAAAAGCTAAAGTAGTTCATCTCCACCAAACAAGAGAAAAAGAAAAAAAAGTGTATGTGAATAAAAATGGCAGTAACTACATACCTATCAATAATCACTTTAAATGTAAATGGTGAAAATGCTCCAATCAAAATGGGGGGGAGGGGGACATTTGTAATACTTTCAACATTAAAGACAAAGTTGTTGTTCTTTTTAATGCATAAAGTAGCTAAATGGATAAGGAAACAAGACCCATATGTATGCTGTCTATAAGATACCCAATGAAAATCAAAAGACATACAGACTAAAAGTAAAGGTATAGGAAAAGAAAAAAAAAGTTGAGGTACAATACTTATGTCAGACAAAATAGACTTTAAAATTAAGGCTATAATAAGAGACAAAAAGGATATTACATAATGATAACAGTATCAATCCAACAAGAGAATATAAATCATAAGCATTTATGCACAAAACCTTGGTACAACTAAACATATAAAGTAAACATTGATTTACATAAAGGGAGAGATTGATAGTAATACAGTCAGAGCAGGGAACTTTAACTCCCTATTCATATCAATGGGCAGACAAAAAATCAACAAGGAAACAGCAGCTTTAAATGACACATTAGACCAAATGGATTTAATTGATATTTATAGAGCATCTCACCTCAAATAGCAGAATATGCCTTTTTTCCAAGTGCACATGGAACATTTTCTAGGATGGACTACATGCTAGGCCACACAACAAGTCTCAATAAATTTAAGAAGACTGAAATGCTATCATGTATCTTCTCTTTCTACTCCCAAATTATCTTAATGGTAGAAATTAATTACAAGAAAGAAAAACCCGAGAAACACATAAATATATTTGCCACAACCTTTTACAGCAGGTGTTCAGGATCTGAAGAAATGAAAATGCAATACAAGAAATATGAATTTAGAAGGCATAGGGGGCCAGATGGAAAACTCTCTCTTGGAGAGGCACACCAACTTATTGCTGGTCTGCTTTTTATTTACTGGAATACACATTTGCCCTTATCAATGCATATAGGCATATCAAAGATAAAGTTTGGTAAACAGTAAAAGGATTATCAGGTTAGGGAATTGCCTTCAGCCATTGAGCACACAGCAGGACAATATTATGCTGATTTTCAGCCCTGCTGAATATCAAAGTCCATTGGCCTTCCAATGTGGCTTTTTGCATTAATATACTAACTACTGTTGGTTTTAGCATCCTGCATATGTTGACAATAAATAACATGGTACTAAACAATGAATGGGTTAAACATGAGATCAAGGAAGAAATCAAAAGTTATCTTGAGACAAATGAAAATAAAAACACAGCAACACCAAATCTATGGGACACAGTGAAAGCAGTCCTAGAGGGAAATTCATAACAATACAGGGCAATCTCATGAATCAAGAAAATTCTGAAATAAATAATCTAAATGTACCTAAGATAACTAGTAAAAGAGGAACAAACAAAGCCCAGAATGAGTAGAAAGAAAGAAACAATATAGATCAGAGTGAAAATAAACAAAACAAAGTCTTTAAAAAAATCAATGAAATCAAGAGCTAATTCTTTGAAAAGATAAACATTAATATCCTTTAACCAGTTCATCAATTTAAAAAGTCAGAAATGAAATACATGTGACAACTTATACCACAGAAATACAAAGGATTATACAAATTAAAAATTTTTTAAAAAAACCCTACAATTATATGCCAGCAAATTGGACAATCCGGAAGAAATGGATCAATTCCCAGAAACATACAATCTTCCAAGACTGAATAAATAAGAAACTGAAAATATGAGTAGACCAATTA
Organism: Myotis yumanensis; assembly: GCF_028538775.1. Taxonomy (NCBI): domain Eukaryota; kingdom Metazoa; phylum Chordata; class Mammalia; order Chiroptera; family Vespertilionidae; genus Myotis; species Myotis yumanensis. Next base: position 18,413 of record NW_027224012.1, read on the forward strand.
ATTACAACCAACAAAAGCAAGTCAGTAATTAAAACACCCCTAGCAAACAAAAGTCCTGAACCAAATGGCTTCACAGGTGAATTTTATCAAATATTAAAAGAAGACTTAATACCTGCTATTCTCAAACTATTTCAATAAATGCAAGAGGAGGGAAGATTCCAAAGCTCATTGTGGAATCTTCCCTCCTCTGATTCCAAGACCAGATAAAGACATTACAAAGAAAGAAAATGATAGGCTAATATTCCTGATGAGCATAGATGTAAACCGGCTCAACAAAATAGCAGCAAACCAAATGCAGCAATACATTTTAAAAATCACACATCATGATCAAGTGTGATTTAGTCCTGGAATAAAAGGTTTCATTCACTATACTTAAACCAATTAATTTGATATTCCACATAAACAATTATATGTGGATAAAAAATATATGATTATAGCAATAGATACAGAAAAAGCATTTGACAAACAATTTATATATATAAAAAATACTCTCAGCAAATTGAGGGAACATAAGTCAACATAATAAAGGCCACATAAGACAAACCCACATCTCACATCTGAAAGCATTTTCCTTAAAATTTGGAAAATAGGGCTGTCCATTTTTACAACTCTCCTACAACATGGTATTGGAACTCCTAGCCACAGCGATCAGAAAAGAGGGAGAAATAAAAGGCATCAAAATTATAAAGGAAAAAGTAAACTATCATTTTTGTAGATGGCATGATACTATATAGAGAGAGCACTAAAGATTCCACCAAAAATCATGACAACTGACGAAGAAATTCAGTACTACATAATAAATATTTCTACATAATAAATACTCAGAAATCAGTTGCTGTCTAGCTGGAGTGACTTAGTGGTTGAGTGTCCACCTATGAACCAGGAGGTCACGGTTCAATTCCAGATCAGGGCACATGCCCAGGTTGTGGGCTTGATCCCCAGTGAGGGGCATGCAGGAGGCAAATGATTAATGATTCTCTCTCATCATTGATGTTTATATCTCACCCCCTCCTTTCCTCTCTGAGATCAATAAAAAATATATTTTAAAAAAGAAATCATTTGAAAAAATAAAATAAATAAAAAAGAAATCATTTGCCTTTTTATACACTAATAATGAACTATTAGAAGGAGAAACTAAGAAAACAATCCTATGTACAGTTACGATCTATACTCAGAAATTATAAGACACAAAATTGAGTAAGATACAAATAAGTAGAAGTGCATACCATGTTCATGGATAGGAAGAATTAACATTATTAAGATGTCCGTACTACCCAAAGCAATCTACAGATTCAATGCAATTCCTATCAAGATATCAATGGCATATTATACAGAACTAGAACAAATGTTTCAAAAATTTATATGGAACCACAAAGACCCCAAATAGCAACAGTGATCTTGAGAAAGAAGAACAAAGTTGGAAGAATCATGCTACCTGATATCAGACTATAATACAAGGCCATTGTAATCAAAGCAACATTGTACTGTTATAAAAAGAGACATATAAATTAATGGAACAGAATAGAGAACCCAGAAATAAACCCATGCCTTTAGTCAATATTTAACAAAGGAGGCACAAACATACAATGGACTAAAGAGAGTCTATTCAATAAATGGTGTTGGAAAAATTGGACAGTTATGTACGAAAAAAATGAAACTACAATTACATTTTAAAAATAAAATACCTAGGAATAAATTTAACCAAGAAGGTAAAATACCTGTACTCAAAAAATTATAAGACATTGAAGAAAGAAATTTAAGAAGATACAAATATATGGGAGCATATACTGTGCTTGTGGATAGGAAGAATCAACATCATTAAAATGTTCTTACTACCCAAAACAATCCATTGAGTCAATGCAATCCTTAACAAAATCCTAATGGCATTTTTTTATAGAACTAGAACAATTTTTTTAAATTTTGTTTTATTGCTTAAGGTATTACAAAGAGTATTACATATGTCTCCTTTTTTTTTCCCCTTGACCTACCCCCGGCCTCCCCTACCCCCAAGTGTCTTGTGTTCATTGGTTATGCTTATATGCATGCATACAAGTCCTTCGGTTGATCTCTTACCCACCCCCAACCGTCCCCGGGCTTCCTACTGTAGTTTGACAGTCTGTTCGAGACAGCTCTGCATCTGTATCTATTTTTGTTCATCAGTTTATAATGGTCTTTATTATCCATAAATGAGTGAGATCATGTGGTGTTTTTCTTTCATTGACTGGCTTATTTCACTTAGCATAATGCTCTCCAGTTCCATCCATGCTGTTGCAAATGGTAAGAATTCCTTCTTTTTTACAGCAGCATAGTATTCCATCGTGTAGATGTACCACAGTTTCATAATCCATTCATCTGCTGATTGGGCACTTAGGCTGTTTCCAAATCTTAGCTATGGTAAATTGTGCTGCTATGAACATAGGGATGCGTATATCCTTCCTGATTGGTATTTCTGGTTTCTTGGGATACATTCCTAGAAGTGGGATCATTGGGTCAAATGGGAGTTCCATTTTTAACTTTTTGAGGAAACTCCATACTGTCTTCCATAGTGGCTGCACCAGTCTGCATTCCCACCAGTAGTGCACGAGTGTTCCCTTTTCTCCGCATCCTCACCAGCACTTGCCATTTGTTGATTTGTTGATGATAGCCATTCTGACAGGTGTGAGATGGTACCTCATTGTTGTTTTGATTTGCATCTCTCGGATGATTAGTGACTTTGAGCATGTTTTCATATGTCTCTTGGCTTTCTGAATGTCCTCTTTTGAAAAGTGTCTATTTAGGTCCTTTGCCCATTTTTTGATTGGGTTGTTTATCTTCCTTTTGTTAAGTTGTATGAGTTCCCTATAAATGTTGGAGATTAAACCCTTATCAGTGATAACATTGGCAAATATGTTTTCCCATGCAGTGGGCTTTCTTGTTGTTTTGTTGATGGTTTCTTTTGCTGTGCAGAAGCTTTTTATTTTGATGTAGTCCCATATGTTTATTTTCTCCTTAGTTTCCATTGTTCTAGGAGCTGTATAAGTAAAAAATATTGCTATGAGATATGTTTGATATTTTGCTGCCTATGTACTCTTCTAAGATTTTTATGGGTTTCTGTCTTACAGTTAAGTCATTAATCCATTTTGAGTTTATTTTTGTGATGGTATAAGTTTCTGGTCTAGTTTCATTTATTTGCATGTAGCTATCCAATTTTCCCAACACCATTTATTGAAGAGATTTTCTTGACTCCATTGTATGCTTTTGCCTCCTTTGTCAAATATTAATTGAGCATAATGGCTTGGGTCAATTTCTAGGTACTCTTTTCTGTTCCATTGGTCTATATGTCTGTTCTTGTGCCAGTACCAGGCAGTTTTGAGAACAGTGGCTTTGTAATACAGCTTGATATCTGGTATTGTGATCCCACCAACTTTCTTTTTCTTAGGATTGCTGTGGCTATTTGGGGTCTTTTTTTATTCCAGATGAATTTTCAAAGAGTTTGTTCCAGATCTGTGAAGTATGTTGTTGATATTTTAATGGGGATTGCATTGAATCTATAGATTGCTTTGGGTAATATGGACATTTTAATGATGTTGATTCTACCAATCCATGAACATAGTATGTTCTTCCATTTGTTTATGTCTTCCTCTATCTCTTTTTTCAATGTCCTGTAATTTTCTGAGTACAGGTATTTTACCTCCTTAGTTAAGTTTATTCCAAAGTATCTTAATTTTTTGTTGCAATGGTAAATGGAATTGTGTTTTTAGTTTCTCTTTCTGTGAGCTCATTGTTGGTGTATAAAAAAGTCATAGATTGTTGGGTGTTAATTTTATATTCTGCTACATTGCCAAATTCAATTATTAAGTCTAATCATTTTTGATGGAGTCTTTGAGATTTTCTATGTACAATATCATGTCATCTGTGAATAATGACAATTTTACTTATTTTTTGGCAATTTGGATGCCTTTTATTCCTTCTTCTTGTCTGATAGCTATGGCTAGAACTTCCGGTACTATGTCAAACAGGAGTGGTGAAAGTGGGCATCCCTGTCTTGGTCCTGTTTTTAGGGGAAATGGTTTTAGTTTTTGCCCATTGAGTATGATGTTGACTGTAGGTTTGTCATATAAAGCTTTTATTACATTGAGGTATGATCCCTCTATTCCTACTTTTTGAGAGTTTTTATCAAAGTGAATGTTGGATTTTGTCAAATGCATTTTCTGCATAAATTGATATGATTATGTGATTTTTTGTCTCTCAATATGTTTATGTGATATATCACATTTATTGATTTGCGAATATGGACCAGCCTTGAATCCCAGAATAAATCTCACCTGGTCATGGTGTATGATCTTTCTAATATAATGCTGGATCCTACTTGCTAGAATGTTGAGCATTTTAGCATCTATGTTCATCAGGGATATTGGCTTGTAGTTGTCTTTCTTTCTAGTGTCTTTATCTGGTTTTGGGATTAAGGTGATGCTGGCTTCATAAAAAGAGCTTGGAAGTGTTCCTTCCTCTTGAATTATTTTGAATACTCTGAGGAGGAAAGGTTTTAGTTCTTCTTTTAATGTTTGGTAAAACTCCCCTGTGAAGCCATCCAGATCAGGGATTTTGTTTGCTGGAAGCTTTTTTATTACTGCTTCAATTTCATCAGTAGTTATAGGCCTATTCAGGTTTTTTTTATTCTTCCTGGTTGAGTTTTGGAAGGTTGTATTTTTCTAGGAATATGTCCCTTTCATCTAGGTTGTCCATTTGTTGGAGTAGTGTTGCTCGTAGTATTTTTTTTACAATCCTTTGTATATCTGTGGGGTCAGTTGTTACTTTACCTCTTTCATTTATGATTTTGTTTATTTGGGTCCTCTCTCTTTGTTTCCTGGTGAGCCTGGCATGGGGTTCATCAATCTTGTTTATCCTTTCAAAGAACCAGCTCTTGGTTTTATTGATTTTTTTTAATCTCTATGTCACTTATTTCAGCTCTAATCTTTACTATTTCCTTCCTTCTACTTACTCTGGGCTTTTCTTGTTGCTCTCTTTCTAATTCTTTAAGTTGTAGGGTCATATAGCTTATTACCATTTTTTCTTGTTTTTTGAGGTAGGCCTGTAGAGCTATGAACTTCCCTCTCAAAACTACTTTCACTGTGTCCCATGGAATTTGGATTGTGTTGTTTGTATTTTCATTTGTTTCCCGGATACTTTTTATTTCTTCTTTGATCTCTTTGGTAATCTACTCATTGTTTAATAGCATGCTATTATCCTCCATGTGCTTGATTTGATTTTTTTTCATTGTTTTTATTGTAGTTGGTTTCAAATTTTATGCCATTGTGATCTGAGAAGATGCTTGGTATGATTTCTATCTTCTTGAATTTGGGGAGACTTTGCTTGTGACCCAATATGTGGTCTATTTTTGAAAATGTCCCATGTGCACTTGAGAATAACATATATTCTGAGGCTTTGGGGTGAAATGTTCTGAAGATGTCAATTAATTCCATCTGATCTAGTGAGTCATTTAGGATTGCTGTTTCTTTGCTGATTTTTTTGTCTAGAGGATTTATCCAGTGATGTCAGTGGTGTATTAAAGTCCCCTACCATGATTGTATTGCTGTCAATCTCTCCCTTGATATCTTCCAGAAGATTTTTTTTTAATGTATTTGGGTGCTCCAATATTAAGTGCATACATGTTTACCAGAGTTATATCCTCTTGTTGAATTGATCCTTTAGTATTGTGAAGTGGCCCGCCTTATCTCTTGTTATGGCCTTCATTTTGAGGTCTATTTTGTATGATATAAGTATTGCTACCCCAGCTTTTTTCTCATTTTCATTTTCCTGAGAATTTTTTTTTCATCCCTTCACTATCAGTCTGTGTAAATCCTTTGTTCTGAGGTGGGTCTCTTGTAGACAGCAGCTATATGGGTCATGTTTTCTTATCTATTCAGCTACCGTATGTATTTTGATTGGAGCATATAGTCCATTTACATTTAAAATTTTATTGATAGGTGCTTCTTTGTAGCCATTTATTTTATTCTTTCTGCCTGTGTTCTTCCTTTTCTTTCTATTTCTTCTTTTTACAGCAGTCCCTTTAGCATTGCCTGCATTACAGGCTTGGTCATAATAAACTCTTTTAGTTTTTTTGTTGTTGTTTTTTATATTTTTTATTGTCTGTGAAGCCCCTGGTTTCACTTTCAATTTTTAATGATAGCTTTGCTGGGTATAATATTCTTGCATTCAGTCCCTTGCTTTCCATTACTTTGTAAAAGGCGAAAGATTTATGCGATCTGAAGAGAAACCAGAGTATTGCTTTCCATTACTTTGTATATTTCATTCCATTCCCTTCTGGCCTGATGTGATTCTGTTGAGAAATCAGTTGTTAGTCTAATGGGGGATCCCTTATAGTTAACCTTCTGTCTCTCTCTGGCAGCCTTTAAGATTCTTACTTTGTTGTTGGTGTTTGCCACTTTAATTAGGATGTGTCTTGGTGTTGGTCTTTTGGGGTTTATTTTGTTTGAGACTCCATGTGCTTCTTGAACTTGTATGGATTTTTTTCTTCCCAACATCAGGGAATTTTTCTGTCATTATTTCTTCAAACAGGTTTTCTATTCCTTGCTCAGTTTCCTCTCTTTCTCATACCCCTATTATGCAGATGTTGTTTCATTTTGTGTTGCCCCAGAGGTCCCTGAGGCTCTTCTGATTTTTAAGTTTTTTATTTTTTTCCAGTTGCTGCTCTGCTTGGGTATTTTTTCTACCTTGTCTTCTAACCGCTGATGTGATCCCCAGTTTCTTGTGGTCTACTGTTGAAGCCTACCATTGTGTTCTTTATTGCAGCTATATTATTCTTCATTTCCACTTGATTCCTGTTCATGTTGGTGACATTCTCATTCAGCTCATTATAATTCTCATTGAGTTCTGTGTATTTGTCATCCATACATATGAGCATCCTTATAACCACTACTCTGAATTTTTTTCTCTGACTAGTTACTTGCATCCATTTCATTTTATTTTCTTTCTGGTGATTTCTCTTTTTTCTTTCTTTTGGGGATTGCTTTTTGTCTCTCCATTTTTTGCTGTAGTGTTTTAATTGTTTCTATGTCTTAGATCCAACTGCTTTGCTACCCTTGTTCTTTCAGGGGTGGTGCTATGTAGTTGGTGATTTTTGGACCCAGTGGTTCAGTCTCTCAGATCTCCTGAGTCTGGTGATCTAGTGGAGCCCCCTACTTGAGCTATTTGGGTTCTTGTGATGTAGTTGGGTCTTAAATGTTAGTTTTTTATTCTTGGATCAAGTCTTGTCATGGATTGTCTTGCAATGTGACTCACCCTCGGCCTCGTTGTGCAAGCTGTATGCATATTTAATCTCCATCTGCCTCTTATAAACAGCTCTCATGCACAATCATCACTCATTTCCTTGAAAAAAAAAAACTGATTATTATAGGGTATGTATCAGCAAAGCATTCCCTGCTATTTAGGAGAATATATTATGATATGGTGAGAGACAAATATAGAAAGTTAGTGAATACAATGGAGATTTGAAAAGTTCAGAGAAGCTTGTAGCATCTAGCTGCAGGGAATAGAAATGAAACACTTTCCTGAACCTGCCTTTACTGGATTGAGCCAGAACAGGGAATTTTTCCAAGAGGAAGTGGTGGCTTGAGTTGTGTCTTGAAATTCAGGTGGTGATAACCATGTGGAGCAATTGCATCCTTATAGCCCTAGCTATTGAACAGAGGTGTACAATGGTGGTACTTCCAGTGACTCTCTTTTTCCATGTCCTCTTTCTCTTTACTGTCCCTTGTGAACACTCTCTTCCTCTCAACTTTGTTTCAATACTGATAAGATTTTAATGTTTTCTATCTTTGTCATAAAAGAACAATATCTAACTAGATTCTACCCTGAAAACAGAACTCCTATTACACAAAAGTTGTTGACATTAAGAGTCTATCTTATACACAAAAAGGTTTCTTTTGGATATAAGTATTTACAATGTTGATTAATAAATTTGGAAGTGTTATTAAGTACTCCATGACTACTGGATGAGACCTCACAGCCACTGCTTTTTGTAAATGTCCCTAAAATAGCACTAATGCACATAAAGGCATTTTATTGAGGAAGGACCATCCCCTATCCATCTTAAATTTTTCTTGCACATTGTCAAATATATTTTAAACTCTCAATAATATGAATAAATACCTTATTATTTTACATGACAATTTTATGATATGTTATAACAAATAGTATTGGTTTTCATGCACCAGGATACCAAATAATATTGACATGTTATGGTTTAGGTTATGGGGTGTTTCTTCATCATTAACTCAAGCAAGATCACTTCATTTCCTTGATTTAAGGAATCTAGCATAAGCTGTACATTTTTTTGTTCTACATGGTAATTTGTCAATCTCCCCTTTGGCTGTGAAAATTAAAAGGCAATATAGTGGGGGAAGAAAGAGATGATCTAAATAACATATATTTAGATATTACAAGACTGAGACACAAGGAGCTATATTCTGGTTGGTAAATGTGTTTCTTATGGTCTTGCAATTCTGAATCTATTTTATGTCTATGCTAAGGTTCAACATAGTTGTAGAAAAATGAGAGCCAGGTGTTCTTATTGTCAGGAAAAGAAGTTACAAATAAGCAAAGGTGAATAATAACATGAACACCAATGACACCCCAGTAGCAACAAGCACACCTAGCACCCAGATATTAATTTCTAAATACTTCCCATAAAATAAGCTGGGGCTTCATTGAAAAATGGTGATTTTAGTACTGAGGCAGGAAAAGACAATAAGAGCCTGGAGCATGTTGTAGTGTCAGAAAGTAAAAAAAGTTCTCAATAAATAAAAAGAATGAGACCATGTCAAAAGAACACAGATGACAACCTAAAAAAAGAACTCCTAATAACCAAAGCTGAAACTGTTTCAACAACAAAAGAAATAATAAAAGAATTATAACTCGAAAATAAAATAAATATCCACCAATTCATGATGATATAAATAAATTATTGTATAAGTAGGAGTAAGAAAAAAAATTTCTTTAAAGTAGAATTCCAAGTAATAAATGTAGAAGGGATGAGAAAAGTAGAAAATCATCATTGTTCCCAGTTGTAATTTGAGTACACTGAGTGAAGAATGATGTAATAGAACATCCTCTATGACCTTTTCATTCCTTCTGTTTTTTTAAAATGTTTTTTTCTTTATTGATTAAGGTATTACATATGTATCCTTATCGCCCCATTGCCTGCCCACCCTCCACTCATGCCCTCACCCCCCTGTTGTCTGTGTCCATTGGTTAGGCTTATATGCCTGCATACAAGTCCTTTAGTGGATCTCAACCCCTGACCCCACCCTCCCGTACCTTCCCGCTAAGGTTTGATGGTCTGATCGATGCCATCTGGATCTGTTTTTGTTGATCAGTTTATATTGTTCATTATATTCCACAAATAAGTGATATCATGTGATATTTATCTTTCTCTGACTGGCTTATTTCGCTTAGCATAATGCTGTCCAGTTCCATCCATGCTGTTGCAAATGGTAAGAATTCCTTCTTTTTTACAGCACCAGAGTAGTCCATTGTGTAGATGTACCACAGTTTTTTAATCCACTCATCCTCTGATGGGCAATTAGGCTGTTTCCAAATCTTAGGTATGGTAAATTGTGCCACTATGAACATAGGGGTGCATATATCCTTTCTGATCGGTATTTCCAGTTTATTGGGATATAATCCTAGAAGTGGGATCACT
>NW_027224013.1:0-28104 GCF_028538775.1 Myotis yumanensis
AATCATCTCAATGAGCAAAAACCAAACCCATTTCCCCTAATAAATGGAACAAAACAGAAATCACACTTTCACCTCTCTTATTCAACATAGTACTCGAAGTCTTAGCCACAGCAATGAGACAAGAAGAAGAAATAAAATGCATCCAATTGGAAAGGAGTAACTAAAACTCTTATTATTCATAGACAACATGATATTGTACATAGAAAACACTAAAGAATCCACACACATACACACACACAACAACAACAACAACAACAAAACCTAGATTTAATAAATGAATTCAGCAATGCAGCAGGATACAAAATTAACACCCAGAAATCAATGGTACTTTTATACACCAATAATGGATTCTCAGACAGGGAAACCAAACCAACAACTCCATTTAACAGTGCATCAAAAAATTGTGATACGTAAGATAAAACTTAACCAAGCAGGTAAAAGACTTGTACTCAGAAAAATACAGGATGTTGAATAAAGAGATAGAGGAAGATATAAACAAGTGGGAAAATGTATGATGATCATGTATTGTTAGAATTAACATCATTAAAAGGTCCAATTTACCTAAAGCTCTCTACACATTCAATGTAATCCCTATTAAAACAGCAACAGCATATTTCATAGATTTACAACAAATACTCCAATAATTTATATGGAACCAAAAAAGACCCCAATTAGCAACAGAAATCTTGAGAAAGAAGAACAAAGGTGGAGGGATCACAACACCAGACATCGAATTATACTCCAAAGCCATAGAAATCAAAACAGCCTGGTACTGCCACAAGAACAGGCATATACATCAATGGAACAGAACAGAGAAATCCACCCAAGCCATTATGCTCAATTAATATTTGACAAAGGAGGCAAGAGCATACAATGAAGTCAAAGCAGTCACTTTCATAAATATTATTGGAAAATTGGACAGATAAACATGCAAAAATTGAAACAATACACAAACATACACCATACACAGGAGTAAAGTCAAAATGGTTAAAAGACCTAAATGTGAGTAGGGAAACTCTTATAGGCGCAAAATCTCAGACATCTCTCATAGCAATGTGTTTACAGATACATCTCCCAGGACAAAGAAAACTAAGGAGAAACTAAACAAATGGGAAAACATCAAAATAAAAACTGTCTGCCCAGCCAAAGAAACCATCAAAAAATGAAATGAGAGGACATATTTGGCAAGGATCCATGTGATAAAGAGTTAATATCCAAAATGTATAAGAAACCCATACAACGTAACCAAAGGAAGACAAACAATCCAATTAAATAATGGGCAAAGGACCTAAATACACACTTCTCCAAAGGGAACATACCGATGGCCAAAAGACATTTGAAAAAAAGCTCGAAGTCACTGACAATCAGAGAGATGCAAATTAAAAGGACAATGAGGTATCAGCTCACACCTGTCAGAATGGCTATCACCAACAAATCAACACATGACAAGTGCTGGCGAGGATGTGGTTGAAAGGGAACCCTCATACTCTGCTGGCGGGAATTCATGCTGTGCAGCCACTATGGAACACAGTATGGAGTTTCCTCAAAATTTTAAACATGTAACTGCCATTTGACCCACTGATCCCACTTTTAGGAATATATGCTAAGGGACCCAAACACCAATCATAAACAATGTATGCACCCCTATGTTCATAGCAGCACAATTTGCAATAGCTAAGACTGGAAACAGCCCAAATGCCCTACATCCCTACAGGGAGAGCCTCTGAGCTGGGACCCTGGGTTTGCTGGTCCTGAGCGCCCCCTTGTCAACCCAGAGAGCAACCATCAGGAACATGGTGACAGGAAGTAGATGAGTGGGTAAAAAAGCTGTGGTACATTTATGCTACTGAATACTATGCAGCAGTAAAAGAGAAGGATCCCATATGCTTTGAGACAGCATTGAGGGACCTGGAGAGTATCATGGTCAGTTCAATAAGCTAGTGAGATAAAGATAATCATCACATGACCTCACTCATATGTGGAATCTAATGAACAAAATAACTGATGTAGAGAATGGATCCAGAGACCTCGAAGTATGGAGCAGACTAGGGAAACTCAGAGGGAAGTCGTGGTCGGGTGGGAGGGTGGGAAGAGGTCAACGTACAAACTTGTATGCATCTGTGCATCATCCAGGGACACAGACAATAGGATGGTGAACACCTGGGAACCTGGGGCCGGGCTAGAAGGTGTCAACGGGGGTTGAAGGGGGCATGTGTAATACCTTCAACAATAAAGGTATAAATTAAAGAAAAAACAATTGGGCCACTGAACATGGTCCCTGTGTCACACATCTTCTCTCAGGTGGGGTCAAGACCTCAATTATGAAATACTATGCCTCATGAATATGCAAAAGAGAGGAGGTAGACCAGGTTAAATATGGGTAAGTCTGTGCCCTGAGGGCATCACCCACAGCCACACCCTCCTCTACAGAAGTGCTCACAGCACAGCCCTCAGCATGGACTGGAGCTGGAGACCCCTCCTCCTGGTGGCCATGGTGACAGGTAAGGGGCTCCTGTCCTGGGTTAAGGAGGGTCCAGAGAGAGTCAAGGGGATTCCACTCACTCCTGTCTCCTCCCCACAGGTGTCCACTCCCAGGTGCAGCTGGTGCAGTCTGGGGCTGAGGTGAGGAAGCCTGGGGCCTCAATGAAGGTCTCCTGCAAGGCTTCTGGATACACCTTCACCAGGTACCTCATGCACTGGGTGCGACAGGCCCCAGGACAGGGGCTTGAGTGGATGGGGAGTGTTCTCCCTTTACTTGGAATCACAAACTATGCACAGAAATTCCAAGGCAGAGTCTCCATAACCGGAGACACATCCACGAGCACAGCCTACATGGAGCTCAGCAGCCTGAGAGCCGAGGACACAGCCGTGTATTACTGTGCAAGAGACACAGTGAGGGGAAGTCAGTGTGAGCCCAGAAAATTATTATTTCATTATTAATAAAAATTAAAAATAAAATAATATTATCAATTAATAAATTAAAAAAATAATAAAATTAATTATTTATTAATTAAATTTATTTTAAAAATTTATTTAAATAATATTATTAAATTTTAAATTTTTATTTCCCTCCTAGTGTCCCTGGGGCAGTTCCTCTTCATTCTTTGTGTCTTTAATTAGATTCTCTGCAGGAAAAAGGCAGGAAGTGGCTGTGTGTCAGATCTGGTCGACTTTACATCAGAGCTTTTCCTGTCACCATGTCCCTGATGGTCGCTCTCTGGGTTGACAAGGAAAACATTGTAGGGATTCCTGTCTCCTCACTGAGAGTGATGTCCCCCATCCTCCACACAGTGCTGAGCAGGGAGCACGGAGTCCAGGCCCCAAACCTCACCTGAAGGTGATCAGCCCTCTCTCTGCCCCAGGAGGAGCCCTTTGGGGGCAGTTAGCCGCTTGCCTCTCACTGACATGGCTGCACATGGAGGTGTACAGTCGGACCCTGTAGGTGCTGCCTCTCTGTGAGCCTGGAAGCTCCCACCTCTCCGTGTGCCCCAGATGGAGGCAGGCAGCCCTGCTGGGCCTTGTTCCCCGTGGGTCTCAGAACCTGGTTTCAGGGGATGTGTTCCAACACCTGTCCCGCTTCCCCTGGGGAATCCACCTGCATCCTGAGAACCTGCTGAAGGGAGACATGGTTCCACCCACCTCTGCTGTGCCTCCAGCTTCACAGACACCACACCATCCTCACCCTCTGTCCTCTGCCGCCCACACTCTCACCCCATGGGGCCTGCACAGGATGTCCTGGTTGATGTTCAACCCTCTCCTTCTTGCCCTGGTATGTTTTGCCTTAAATGCAGCCCCATGACATCCCCTCATGCCCATCTCCTGTGCCAGGCCTTCCTGAGACTCCAGGGCCAGAGCCACTGAGCAGTTCTGCTGAGCCTACGTGCAGTGCCCACGTATGATGTCAGGTCCTGGGGGCCCCTCCTGTGTCAGGTGGAGACACAGGTGAGAACTGAGCTCAGCACACCTCCAACAGCTCACACCTTGGCTGAGGGAACCTCCAAGGGGGCCATGAGCTGCAGCGAATCGTGGTGGACAAGTCCATGGCGACTGGGGTCAGAGAGTAGTGAGGGAAGGGCTGGGGCCTGGTCACCTATGATGCTGCCTGCATCCTGCTGACCAGAGCCCAGGTACAGAGGGAGCTCCATGAATCCTAAAAGTGCAGGAACAACCCAGTCAGAATGGCTCACAGATTGATTGTCAACCTATGAACCAAGAGGTAAAGGTTCCATTCCCAGTCGGTGACTCCCACACGGCCACCAGACACAAGAGGTAAAGGTTCCATTCCCAATCAGTGACTCCCACACGGCCACCAGACACACACACAGTTGGCATCCACTTAAATGCAGGGCCTGCTCACCCTGGAGAATACTTTCTGGGGAACCAGGACCTCACCTGCAAGACATGACTCCCATGTGGCTCTTCCTCTTCCTGCTGGCAGCTCCCAGATGTGAGTGACTCAGGGCTTAGATGTGAGGAGATGGGGACCCTGCATCTGAGCCCAGGACTCACTGTGTTCTCTCTGTCCCAGGTGTCCTGTCCCAGGTGCAGCTGCAGGAGTCGGGCCCAGGACTGGTGAAGCCCTCGCAGACCCTCTCCCTCACCTGCACTGTGTCTGGTTATTCCATCACCAGTGGTTACTGGAGCTGGATCCGCCAGCCCCCAGGGAAGGAGCTGGAGTGGATTGGGTACATACGTTATGATGGTAGTACTTACTACAGCCCCTCCCTCAAGAGCCGAACCTCCATCTCCAGAGACACGTCCAAGAACCAGTTCTCCCTGCAGCTGAGCTCCATGACCACCGAGGACACAGCCGTGTATTACTGTGCAAGACACACAGTGAGGGGAAGTCAGTGTGAGCCCAGACAATAACCTCCCTGCAGGAAGGTCTCTGACCACCAGAGGCGCTCAGGGTCCCTGAACACAAGGACCATCCTAGGAGCAGGTGCAGTTGGAGGTCTGGGCTGGTTCCTGTGTGGTTTCCTCTTCATGTCACAGTTTCCCTCAGGGAACCTCTGGATCCTGATTCTTCGCTGACGTCTGAGTCTCTGAGTGAGAAAGTCTGTTGTAAAGAGAGACAACTTTCTCCTGTGAACAAAAGGCAGAGAGTCTCTTTCATACACACTTGGGCCATAATGAGTTTTATAATCAAATCTTCTGACCCACGTCACCTGAATCTAACAAGAGGCTCCAATGACTCAACAGTGCAGCTCCCCTGAATGCTGGACCGTGGGCCCCATGTGTGTGAACCCAAAGCTGCAGAAGAAGGACCCACAGGTGACAGACCTGGTCTTGTCCTCATGCTCACAGCACCCAGAGGAGTGGACACCATGCAGAAGCAGAGGCACAGCAGCTGGTACAGATGTTCATGACACACACACACCAAGGGGACGTGGGATGGTTATTATGCTCCTGATTGAAACCCCTGAGAAGCACAGGAAAGATCACTCAGCAAGTCAGACCTGCTTGGATGGAGACTGGAAAGGAGAGGGTGCAGGGATTTTATTTTGGCGAGGTGGTGGGGGATGGGGAGGAATTCTGCTTCCAGGGACTTGTGTGGTTTCAATCTCCCAGTAACTTCTACAAAGAAAACTATGGCCTCCTCCCTGGCACCTGTGCACTGCTTTCCCTGTGTCCCCTGCAGTCCCAGGCCCAGGTGAGCTGCCCCATGAACCTTCACCTCCTCAAGGCCTTGCCAGCAGCTGGGCAGCCTCTACCACCTCACAGGGCAAATCACTTCAAGAGACCTCAGTTCTCCCTCCAGACGACTGTGAGGCCCAGTTGGCAGCAGCAGAGAAAGGGACTCAGCTAGAGGAGGCAGATGCTGCTGGAAAAGTTCCAGCCCCCAGAGCCCAGGTTCCCAGTGCGAGTGCAGGGGGCTGGCACAGCTGGTGCAGCAGCAGCTGGTGATCCTGGACCCTGGGGGACATTGTGCCCTGGACCCCTGCACCTTCCGCCTCTGACTACTGCTGCTGGACCCCAGCCTGGCGGTGAAGGAGAGGCGGCGGAGCCTCAGGAGTCTCAGTGCTTTGGAGGCTTTGAGGTTTGCGAGGACATGGTGACTGCGGATCCCATGACCCGGGTCGCACTGCTCCCAAAGGGTAGCACTGGTGAGTTCAGACGCGGGGCCTCCATGGAGGAGAAAGAGAACAGAAACCCTGTGAGAATGTGGCCATATGCGCTGCGGAAGGTGTGTGAGCGCAGTGATGGGGCAGTGTCTGTGCTCAGCACAGAGCGCGTTTGGAGATGGTGGGACCGCGTTTGGGTGGGTTTGCCCAGGGGACCTGGCTGCTGCAGGAACATGTTGTCTGCGGGCGGTACCTGGGGTCTCCCAGAGCTACTGGAAGAGCTGGGGCGCAGCATGGCGCAGGCTGGAGGCCGCACGCTGTCTCCTGGGGGTCCCTGGAGAGTGTCCTGTGGGAGACGCTGGGGGCGGCGCAGTTGGAACCCAAAGGACAGGGTTCTGTCCAAGAGCCGAGCAGGAATCATAAGCGCCTCCCAAGGGCTCATCCGAAGTTTTGGAAACGGACGCGGGCGCAGTGGTCACTCAGACGCACGAGGCCGAGATGGAGATGGAAACCGCCCTGGAGGCCGAGGAAAGGCTGCAGAAGGCGAAGGGCGGGGTCTGACCACAGCGACGAGATGGAGGAGGCTCCTCCTGAGAGAAGGGTCAGGAGGAAAATGTGCATCTGGGACTGACTTCCGCCCGCTCCCCAGGAGCCCAGAGGGCCAGCGCTGCTGAGGGCGCAGCAGGTCCGCTGCAGGTCCTCTCCCCGAACCCCGCTGGGGCCTTCGGACCTCGGGTTAGAACAGGGTAGCAGGGGTGGATGGGGTCTCTTTCCCAGGGCTTCCAAGGACTGGCTCCCTCCCCATTTTTTCCCCCTGAAAATTCTGGTCGACCATTACTTCCCAAAAAGGGCAACTGAGGGAGATGGTTGCAAGGTGGCTGTGGTCGAACAGATGTCTGGGCCGGGACTTGGTCTCAGATGGGGGGGGGGGGGGGGAGAGAGAGAGAGAGAGAGAGAGAGAGATGACCAGATGGCCCTGCCCGGACTTGGTCTAAGGCAGGGAAGTGAGATCATTGGGCCAAATGGGAGTTCCATTTTTAATTTTTAGATGGAACTCCATATTGTTTTCCATAATGGCTGCACCGGTTTGCCTTGATAATGGACCAAATAAACTGATGAACAAAAATAGACCCACAGACTTAGAAGCATAAACAGTCCATGGAACCTCAGAGTGGAGGGTGGGGAGGTTGGGTGGGAAGAGATCAACCAGTGAGCTTGTTTGCATATATGTCTGACCTGTGGACACTGACAATGGGTATCCTGATTTCATAATCAGTGTTGGATCCCTGAGGAGGGAATGGGAGCCAGTGGGGAGAGGATAATGTGCAGAAAATGGGGAACTATGTAATACTTTCAACAATAAAGATTAGGAGAGAGAGAGAACATTCTGTTAACTATCCTGGCATCCAGTCCCTGCCTTGCTCTCTCCCACCTCCATGTCACTCCTCACCTTCCCTCCTTAACTTCAAATGCACAAACGCAGCTGCAAATGGTTATTCTCAATGAGCATTTGAGGTCTTGTTCCCCCACAGTTTTCATCAGTTTGGCTCCAAAAATTTTATAAAATATTCTCTAGACATTAGGACACTTCTTATACTAAAATATTGTCTTTTCTTCATTTACAACATACATACATACACGTGTTTTCTCCGTGTGGAGTGGGACGTTCACACAATTATTAAAAACCTGCTACCTGGGCAGGATGAGTTAGCTCTAAAGAGTTCTCACGCCTTGGTGTTGCCAACCACTGAGACCCACCAGCCAGGGTCCATGTGTAAATGATGGAAATTCTCCCATTTGAGGGGCTGGGAAACAGGGCTTTAGCACACGACCAGCAGGAAGTTGAGTGAAATCTGTGGTTTGGGGAGGCAGCTGTGTGCTTGTGGCAGGGACAGCAGATTAGAGACACAGGCTGCAGGCACAGTGTCCATCCCAGCCTCTCCTGCCTCGTAACATATAGAGGTTCAAGTATTTATAGGGGCAGGAATAGAGTGTGGGGAATTGGCTAAAATTGTATGACATAGTCATCCTGCTCTGTTCACCATGATTGTTTATTCTGATTGAAGAAGGCGCCTTCTAGCCTGGCTGGCAGCCGCACTGGGACCTGGGAGCTCACCTGGAAGTGCAGCCCCTCCTCCCCATTTGGAGCTGCCAATCATCCTGGAGATGAACAACTTTCCTGCAGAAACCAGTTCGCCAGCCCTAGAAGGTCCCAGCCCTCTGCTCCTTATCACCTGCCCCTTTAGCAGATCCTTTGGCTACTTCCCACTTAAGCTTCTAACCTTTCACTCAGTATAAGCAGCTGGTTTATGGGGGCTGAAGAGCAGGTTTGTGTGGTTGACCTGCTGCTCGCCCATATTGCCCGCAGCATTGGAATGAATGTCCATATATGATTCACCCCTCCCTCTGCCTATTTTGCTCAAGGAGTGACAGGCAGCAGGGACCATGCATTGCCGGATTCTTTATTCGTGTTTAAAGATGTGATAGAGGAGGAGAAACCAAGATGGCGGCATAGGTAAACACCAGAGTGTGCTGCCTCGCAAAATCATTTCAAAAATACAATGAAAAGACGAACGGACACCATCCAGAACCACAGGAAGGCTGGCTGAGTGGAAATTCTACAACTAGAAGGAAAGAGGAAAGCATACAAAGACTCAGAGGAGGTGAGGTGCGGAAGTAAAATACTAAGGTACAGAGGCGCATGTGGAGCGGGCTGGCAGCTGAGGGCACGGTTGTCTTTCTCAATCGGGAGGGAGTCTCAGGCTCTGAGCTCCAGTTCTGGGCGAGTCTCTGGTGACCCAGACTCATACGGGAGAAATGGGACTGTCTGGCATCGCTCAGAACTCGAGGGCAGCTTTCTCTTGGAGGTGCTTGCAGCGATTATCGCGACACTGAAAAGCAGAGCCTCTGAGGACAGGACTGAGAGCAGCCATAACTGCTCGCTGGCTCACTCTGTTGATCCCGTGGGACCCTCCCTGCCCAAGTCCTGCACAGAGGCTTTTGCTGGGTAGCCTCAGGCAAAGGCTAGATTAGCACCTCCCTAGAGATCCAGGAGTGAGTGTGCCCAGTGGTCAGAGTGGGACCATCCAATTTGCAGCTTCTCATACCCTTACAGGACACACTCAGGGGGCACCAAAGCCCCATTGAAGCAAGTCTTGCCCCGGAGGGGTGTCTCCAGCACAGAAGTTCTCCCACTGCAGACACAGCTCATTCTCACAGCCAATTGGTCTGGAGGTCATTCCCTTCCAGTGTTAACTACAACAATCAAGGCTTAACTACAACAAGACTGTGCACAAAGACCACAAGGGGGTGCACCAAGAGTGTCCTTCTCAGGTAATTGGGGAGGCTGAACCACTGGGCCCTAGAGGACACTTAGCACAGAAAAGCACTGTATCAACACAGGGAAGCATAAAAAATGCGGAGACAAAGAAAAAGGACAGAAATAACAGAATTGGAGGAAAGCAAACTACTGGATATAGAGTTCAAAACCACATTTTTAAGGTTTTTCAAGAACTTTATAGAAGCCGCTGATAAATTTAGTAAGACCCTCCAAAAGACTGGTGAGACCACCGATAAATGTAGTGAGATCCTCAAGAAATCTAGTCAGATCCTCAATGTTATGATAAAGGACCAACTGGAAATTAAGCATACACTGACTGAAATAAAGAATATTATACAGACTCCCAATAGCAGACTAGAGGATCGCAAGATCAAATCAATGATTTGAAATATGAAGAAGCAAAAAACACCCAACCGGAAAAGCAAAAAGAAAAAAGAATCCAAAAATATGAAGATAGTGTAATGAGCCTCTGGGACAACTTCAAGCATACCAACATCCGAATTATAGGGGTGCCAGAAGAAGAGAGAGAGCAAGATATTGAAAACCTATTTGAAGAAATAATGACAGAAAACTTCCCCTACCTGGTGAAAGAAATAGACTTACAAGTCCAGGAAGCACACAGAACCCCAAACAAAAGGAATCCAAAGAGGACCATACCAAGACACATCATAATTAAAATGCCAAGAGCAAAAGACAAAGAGAGAATCTTAAAAGCAGCAAGAGAAAGAAAGTCAGTTACCTACAAGGTAGTACCCATACGACTGTCAGCTGATTTATCAACAGAAACTTTGCAGGCCAGAAGGGAGTGGCAAGAAATATTGAAGGTGATGAATGCCAAGAACCTACAACCAAGATTACTTTATCCAGCAAAGCTATCATTCATAATTGAAGGTCAGATAACGATCTTCACAGATAAGAAAAAGCTAAAGAAGTTCATCACCACCAAACCAGTATTATATGAAATGCTGAAAGGTATGCTTTAAGAAGAGGAAGAAGACGAAAAAGGTAAAGATACAAACTATGAACAACAAATACACATCTTTCAACAAGTGAATCTAAAAATCAAGTGAGTATATATTCTGATGAACAGAATGAACTGGTGATTATAATAGAATCAGGGGCATAGAAAGGGAATGGACTGACTTCTTCAGGGGGAAAAGGGTGTGGGAGATGCAGGAAGAGACTGGACAAAAATCGTGCACCTATGGATGAGGACAGTGGGTGGGGAGTGAGGGAGGAGGGTGGGGTGGGAACTGGGTGGAGGAGAGTTATGAGGGGAAAAAAGAGGAACA
The DNA here is from genome assembly GCF_028538775.1 of Myotis yumanensis. Taxonomy (NCBI): domain Eukaryota; kingdom Metazoa; phylum Chordata; class Mammalia; order Chiroptera; family Vespertilionidae; genus Myotis; species Myotis yumanensis. The sequence continues at coordinate 10,698 of NW_027224013.1, forward strand.
AATGTAATAATCTGAACAATAAAGATTTAATTAAAAAAAAGATGTGATAGAGGACAGCAGCAAGGAGAATCTTTCAGTCTCAAAATAAAAGCATCATCCAATGCAAATTCTTATTCCCAAACCCCAAAGAGGTGACATGGCCCACAGCGGGTGAAGGAGAGCTAGAGGAAGCCCCATCAATGCGCCTCTGGGGAATAACTCTTGGGTCCTCATCAAAACCCCATGAAGGAGGACTCTCAATCCTGGAAGATGCCCCCAGAGGAATGGGGCAGGGTGACGGGTCTCAGGAAAGGAGGGAGGGAGGGGGGTCAGGACGGGACCCCTTGTGGCCAGCGTCTTTGAGTCCTTTCCCATCTGGGGTCGCCCCTAGGATGACAGGTCAGGCATGCAGCCCAGGGTCCCAACTGCACCTTTTATGCAGACTCCATGCAAATGGGGCTCTCCTCCTGCTCATAAAATGGGGCCCTTGCCCGGCATGTTGGGGAGACACCCAGAACCCAAACACCTGAGACAGGACCCCAGCGGCTCCACCATGGACTTGGTGCCAAGCTGCCTTTTCCTCCTGATCATTTCTCAAGGTGATTCTCAGGAGTGGGGAGCGCTGAGACCTGTGCCTGTGCCTGTTGGTGCTTCCATGTGATTCTCAGTCCACCTTGTGTCTCTGTGTTTGCAGGTGTCCAGTGTGAGGAGCAGCTGGTGGAGTCTGGGGGAGGCGTGGTGCTGCCTGGGGGGTCTCTGAGACTCTCCTGTGCAGCCTCTGGATTCACCTTCAGTAGCTACTACATGAGCTGGGTCCGCCAGGCTCCAGGGAAGGGGCTGGAGTGGGTCTTACGCATTAGTAGTGATGGTGGTGGTAGCACATACTAGGCCGCCTCTGTGAAGGGCCGCTTTATGATCTCCAGAGACAACACCAAGAACTCGCTGTATCTGCAAATGAGCAGCCTGAGAGACGAGGACACGGCCGTGTATTACTGTGCAAGAGACACAGTGAGGGGAAGTCAGTGTGAGCCCAGACACTAACCTCTCTGAGGAGACAGCAGGGCTGGGCTGCAGGGGCGCTCAGGACACCAGGGGGCGCTCAGGACCAGCAAACCCAGGCTCCCAGCTCAGAGGCAGTCCCTGGAGCATTGTGCAGGCTTCCTATTGGGGTCAATGCTTTCTTCCCTCCTAGTGTCCCAGAGGCAGTTCCTCTTCCTTCTCAGTGTCTTTAATTAGATTCTCTGCAGGAAAAAAGCAGGAAGTGGCTGTGTGTCAGATCTGGTCGACTTCTCATCTGTGCCCTTCCTGTACCCAGGTCCCTGATGGTCGCTCTCTGAGTTGATATAGAAAACATTGGAGGGATACTTGTTCCCTCACTGAGAGCGACGTCCCCCACCCTCCACACAGTGCTGAATGGGGATCACAGAGTCCAGGCCCCAAACCTCACCTGAGGGTGATCAGCCCCTCGCTCGGCCCCAGGAGGAGCCCTTTGGGGGCAGTTAGCGGATTGCCTCTCACAGACATGGCTGCACATGGTGGTTCAGGGTCTGACCCCTGTGTGCCCTGCCCCTTTGTGAGCCTGGGAGATGGTCCCAGCTCCCAGTATGTCCCCGGACGGAGGCAGGAAGGAGGCCCAGTGAAGGGCCCTTTTACAGCACTACAGGGCCCTGTTCCCTGTGGGTCTCAAAACCTGGTTACAGAGGACTTGTCCCAACACCTGTCACGCTTCCCCTGGAGAATCCACCTGCATCCTGAGAACTTGCTGAAGGGAGACATCTTCCACCCACCTCTGCTGTGCCTCCAGCTCCACAGACACCACCCCATCCTCATCCTCTGTCCTCTGCCACCCACACTCTCACCCCATGGGGCCTGCACAGGACGTCCTGTGTGGCTGTGGCTGCCTCTCCTTCCCCCTCTGGTAGGTGTTGCCTTAAATGAACCCCCTCAAAATCCAGGACTGCTGCCTCCTAACCACTTGCCTGCCTACCTCCCTGATTGCCCCTAACTGCTCCTGCCTGCCAGCCTCTTACATCATCCCCTCATGCCCATCTCTTGTGCCAGGTCCTCCCTGAGATGCCAGGGCCAGGGCCACTCAGGTGGCATGAAGTGAGCTCCGGTGCCCTGCTGAACCCACATGCAGTGCCCACGTATGATGTCAGTCTGTGCAGGTCCCTCCTGTGTCAGGTGGAGACACAGCTGAGCACTGACCCCGGAGCACTTCCAACAGCTCACACCTGTGCTGAGGGAACCTCCAGGGGCCCCTAAGCTTCAGAGCATCATGGTGGACATGCCCATAGCTATTGTCAGAGGGAAGTGAGGGAAGGGCTGGGGCCCGGTCACCTATAATGTTGCCCAAGTCCCGCTGACCAGAGCCCAGGTACACAGGGAGCTCTGTGAATCCTGCAAATGCAGGAACAGCCCAGCCACCATGGCTCAGTGGTTGAGCATCAACCTATGAACCAGGAGGTCACTGTTTGATTCCTGGTCAGGGCATATGTTCACGTTGCTGACAATATCTCCTGTATGTGGCATGCAGGATGCAATCTAACAATGATTGTCTCTCATCATTGATGTTTCTCTCCCACTTCTTTCCTTTCCCTCTAACAATAAATGAAAATATCCTCAATGGGTGATTAAAAAAAGAAGAGTTATATCCATATATGTATCTGTATCTATATATGTATCTATATCTATATATGTATCTATATTTATATATGCATCTATATCTCTATCTCTATCTCTATCTCTATCTCTATCTATATTTATATCTAATCTATATCTATATCTACTAGAGGCCTGGTGCACAAAATTCAGGCACTGGGCGGGGGGGGGGGTGTCCCTCACCCAGGCCTGCAACCTTTCCAATCTGGGAAACGCTTGGGGGATTTCCGACTGCCGGTTTAGGCCCAATCCCACAGGGATGTCCTGCAGTCAGACATTCCTCTTACATTCTGGGACCTCTGGCTCCTAACCACTCACCTGCCTGATCACCCCTTAACCGTTCCCCTGCAAACCTGATTGATTCTTAACTGCTTCTCTGCTTGCCTGATTGGCCCCAGCTACCCTCCCCTGCCAGCCATCTTGTGGGGGCCATCTTGTGGTGGCCTTCTTGTGACTAAATGGGGTGGCCATCATGTGATGACATGGTGGTGGCCATATTGTGATGATGTGAGGGCATCACCAAGGGCACAAGGGCGACTTAGGCTTTTATTATTATAAATATTTATCTATATCTATAACTATAACTCTATATCTATATCTATAACTATATATCTATATCTATATCTATATCTATATTTATCTATCCCAGCAGAGGCACATTTATTTCCTCCCTAAGGAGACAATAAAGCAGTCAAATATCTATGATAATAAAAGCATAATATGTAAATTGACCAAACTACAAAACATCAGAACAACCGTTCAGACGACCTTCCAGACGACCGCGCTATGACAGGAACTGGCACCAGGCCCACCAACGCTAGTGTGATGCAATGATCGGGGGGCTCAGACATCGTCCCAATGAACGTCCCACAGAGGGAGGCCCAGGTCATCCTCTGTGGGGCAACTGACGTGGGGGTGGGGGGGCGCACCATGATCTATCTATATCAATATATATAACTATATTTATATCTATATCTTATGCATAATCTGTATCTATGCCATCTATATTTCTATCTATCTATCTATCTATCTATCTATCTATATCCATGGGAGCAGAGCCTCATTGATTTTATCCCTAAGCATTACCTGATTGTGCCCACATCCTACTTCCTGACCCCCTCCTGCAGCATAGCCCCTGATGTGGAAGGAGAGATCCCTGGGCACGGTAACCAGAACCCCAAGGAGGGCCTGGATCTCTGAGGGCACAGTCAGCACCTCCTTCCAGGAGAAGCCCCAGAGACCGGGACCTCCCTCACCTCTTGCCTTTGTATGTGCAGACACCTCCCATGTGCAAATATCCACATGGCCACCAAACACACACACACACACACACACACACACACACACAGTTGGCATCCACTTAAATTCAGGGCCTCCTCACCCTGGAGAATACTTTCTGGGGGACGAGAACCTCACCCGCAAGACATGACTCCCATGTGGCTCTTCCCCTTCCTGCTGGCAGCTCCCAGATGTGAGTGACTCAGGGCTTAGACATGAGGAGATGGGGATCCTGCATCTGAGCCCAGGACTCACTGTGTTCTCTCTGTCCCAGGTGTCCTGTCCCAGGTGCAGCTGCAGGAGTCAGGCCCAGGAGTGGTGACGCCCTCGCAGACCCTCTCCCTCACGTGCTCTGTCTCTGGATTCTTTTTTTAAAAAAATATATTTTATTGATTTTAGAGAGGAAGGGAGAGGGAGAGAGAGATAGAAACATCAATGGTGAGAGAGAATCATTGATTGGCTGCCTCCTGCTCGCCCCCTACCGGGGATCGAGCCTGCAACCCAGGCATGTGTCCTTGGCCGGAATCGAACCTGGGACCCTTCAGTCGGCAGGCTGACGCTCTATCTATTGAGCCAAACCAGCTAGGGCTGTCTCTGGATTCTTCATCACAACCAGTGGTTACTACAGGAGCTGGATCTGCCATCTCCCAGGAAGAGGCTGCAATGGATGGGGCGCATATGGCATGATGGAGACACTTACTACAGTCCCTTCCTGAAAAGCCAAACCTTCGTCTCCAGAGACACGCCCAAGAACCAGTCTCCCTGCAGCTGACCTCTGTGACCACCGAGGACACGGCCGTGTATTACTGCGCGAGACACACAGTGATGGGAAGTCAGTGTGAGCCCAGACACTACCTCCCTGAGGGAGACAGCAGGGATGGGCTGAATGGGGTTTTCAGGACACCAGGGGGCGCTGAAGACCACAGACATGAGGACCAGCTCAGGAGCTGGGACTGGGGGGGCGGGGGGGGATGTTCTCCCATGGCCTGGTCAGTGGTTTTATTCTCCAGGAGTAAACACCCTCCTCCAAGACTCACTGCCCCTCCCCTTTATGCCTCATGTTTCCTTTCACACCACCCCTTGGAGGAAGGCACTTACTTCCTCTGCTCAGTTAGAAAGTCAGAAGGAGCCGTAGCCCGTTTTGCTCAGTGGATAGAGCGTCAGCCTGGGGACTGATGGGTCCTGGGTTCCATTCCCGTCGAGGACGCATACTTTAGTTGCAAGTTCATTCCTTGTGTGCAGAAGGCAACTACTCAATGTCTCTATGGGCTTTTTCCCTCCCCACCCCCACCCCCCTTCCACAGTCTCTAAGAATAATTGGGAAAATATCCTCCGGTGGGATTAATGTAGTAACTAAATAAAGGAATCTTGAAAGAAAGAAAGAGAAAGAAAGAAGAAGGAAGGAAGGAAGGAAGGAAGGAAGGAAGGAAGGAAGGAAGGAAGGAAGAAGAGAAAGAAAGAAAGAAAGAAAGAAAGAAAGAAAGAAAGAAAAGAGAGAGAGAGAGAGAGAGAGAGAGAGAGAGAGAGAGAGACAAAGGGAGAAAGGAAGGAAGGAAGAAGAAAGTAAGAAGAGAGAGAGAGAGCGAGAGAGAGAGAGAGAGAAAGGGAGGAAGGAAGGAAGGAAGGAAGGAAGGAAGGAAGGAAGGAAGGAAGGAGGAAATGTGGTAAGAAGTCACCCCAGAGCCCGGCCGGTGTGCTCAGTGGTTGAGCATCGACCTATAACCAAGAGGTCAGGGTTGGAATCCTGGTCAGGGCACTTGTCTGGGCTGCTGCCTGGATCCCCTGTGGGGGGCGTGCAGGAGGCAACTGATGGATGATTCTCTCTCATTGTTGATGCTTCTATCTCTCGACCCCTCTCCCTTTCTCTCAGAAATCAATAAAAATACATTTTAAAATAAGTATAAACAATGAAAAAAAGAGAAGTAAGGCTTCGTGGTGTTTGACCTGCCCCTCCCTATCCCCTCCCCAGCGTGACTGCACTTTCCAAGGGGTGGTGGCCGCCTTCCCAGAGGAACAAGTGACCACAGTCCCAGATCCCTGTGTCTGTCTGTCCTCACCTGGGGCTGTGGAAGGATGGACACAGGTGGCCGCTCTGCCTCTGACAAGGGAGGTGCTCACCTTCCTCAATGCTCTGCCCAGGACTTTGCTTCCAAGAGCCAACATATTCCTTTTTTATCTTTTTTCATCCTCACCCAAGGATATTTTTCCATTGCTTTTCAGAGAGAGAGAGAGAGTGGAAGGGAGTGAGGGGAAGAAAGAACCATTGATGTGAGAGAAACACATCAATTGGTTGCCTACTGCACAAGTTCTGACCAGGGCAAGGACCAGGAAGGGCCTGCAACCCAGGTATGTGCCCTTGACCAGAATCGAACCTGAGACCCTTTGGTTCCCAGGGGTAAGTTCTATCCACAGAGCAACACTGGCCAGGACTAAAACTCCATTTTTAAATTTTAATTAATTAATGAATTAACTAATTATCCTATATAATAAAGCAGTAGTATGCAAATTAATCCTCACACCCTCACAAGATGGCTGCTTATGATCAGGCCTACAGGGGGGTTAGTGAGGGTCAACAAAATGAATTAACAGCAGGCTGCATGGTGTGACCAGGCCAGCAGGGGAGTTAGTGAGGGACGACCAAACAACTGAGCAGCAGGCTGCATGGGGCAAACAGGCTGGCAGGGGGGAAAGTTGCTGGCAACCAGTCCAGCAGGGGGGGACAGTTGGGGGCGACCAGGCAGGCAGAGGAGGGAAGTTGGGGGTGATCAGGCTGGCAGTGGGGCAGTTAGGAGCGAACAGGCCAGGAGGGGAGGCAGTTAGAGGCGATCAGGCTGGCATGCAGAGTCAGTGAGGGTTGATCAGGCCAGAGGGGCGGGGGGGGGGGGGAGGGCGGGGAGGAGGCATTAGGGCAGACCAGGCAGACAGGCAGGTGAGCAGTTAGTATCCAGCAGTCCAGGATTGTGAGAGGAAAGTCTGACTGGCGGTTTAGGCCTGATCCCTGGGATCGAGCCTAAACCAGGAGTCGGGCATCACCCAAGGGGTACAGGATTTGAGAGAGTGCAGGCTGGGCTGAGGGACACCCCCGCCTCCCGTGCAAAATTTCATGCACCGGGCCTCTAGTATTTAATAATTTTTTATTGTTGAAAGTATCACATATGTCCACTTTTTCCCTCATTGACCTCAGTCAGCCTGTCAGCCCCCACAACCCATATGGGATCCATTTTTAATTGAAGGAAATTCTCCCACGTTGAGAGGCTTAAAACAGGACTTTTGCACACACAAAACAGGGGAGTTGAGTGCAATTTGTGGTTTCAGGAGGGAGCTGCGAGCTTGTGAGAGTGGCAGCAGGTTTGAGACGGAGGCTGCGGCCACAGCGTCCAGCCCAGCCTCTCCTGCCTCCTCACATGTAAAGGTTCGAGTTTTGTGGAGGATCTGGTTGAGGAAAATAACAAAGAGAATCTTTCAATCTCAAAATAAAAGGATCATCCATGAAAATTCTTATTCCCAAACCTCAGAAAGGCAACGTGGCCCAAGGCAGGTGAAGAAGAGTGAGAGAAAGTCCCATCCACGTGCCTCTGGAGGAGCACCCCTGGGTCCTCATGAAAACCCCAAGGAAGGAGGACTCTCAATCCTGAAATCTGCCCCCAAAGGAATGAGGTCAGAGTGACGGGTCTCAGGAAAGGAGGGAGGGAGTGGGGTCAGGAAGGAACCCTTGTGGCCAGCGTCCTTGAGTCCTTTCCCATCTGGGGTCGCCCCTAGGATGACAAGGTCAGGCATGCAGCCCAGGGTCCCAGCTGCACCTTATATGCAGACTCCATGCAAATGGGGCTCTCCTCCTGCTCATAAAAGGGGGGCCCTGCCCGGCATGTTGGGGAGACACCCAGAACCCAAGCACCTGAGACAGGACCCCAGCGGCTCCACCATGGACTTGGTGCCAAGCTGCGTTTTCCTCCTGATCATTTCTCAAGGTCGTTCTCAGGAGTGGGGAGCGCTGAGACCTGTGCCTGTGCCTGTTGGTGCTTCCATGTGATTCTCAATCCACCTTGTGTCTCTGTGTTTGCAGGTGTCCAGTGTGAGGAGCAGCTGGTGGAGTCTGGGGGAGGACTGGTGCAGCCTGGGGGGTCTCTGAGACTCTCCTGTGCAGCCTCTGGATTCACCTTCAGTAGCTACTACATGCACTGGGTCCGCCAGGCTCCGGGGAAGGGGCTGGAGTGGGTCTCACGCATTAGTAGTAGTGGTGGTAGCACATACTACGCTGATGCTGTGAAGGGCCGCTTCACCATCTGCAGAGACAACGCCAAGAACACGCTGTATCTGCAAATGAACAGCCTGAGAGCCGAGGACACGGCCGTGTATTACTGTGCAAGAGACACAGTGAGGGGAAGTCAGTGTGAGCCCAGACACAAACCTCCCTGAGGAGACAGCAGGGCTGGGCTGCAGGGAGCGTCCAGGACACCAGGGGGCGCTCAGGACCAGCAAACCCAGGTCCCAGCTCAGAGGCTGTCCCTGGGGGGTTGTGCAGGCTTCCTATTGGGGTCAATGCTTTCTTCCCTCCTAGTGTCCCAGGGGCAGTTCCTCTTCCTTCTTTGTGTCTTTAATTAGATTCTCTGCAGGAAAAAAGCAGGAAGTAGCTGTTTCAGATCTGGTTGACTTCTCATTACCATCCTTCCTGTCACCATGTCCCTGATGGTCACACTCTGGTTTACATGGCAAACATTGTAGGGATTCCCGTCCCCTCACTGAGAGAAACCTCCCCAACCCTCCACGCAGTGCTGAGCAGGGAACACGGAGTTCAAGCCCCAAACCCCACCTGAGGGTGATCAGCCCCTTGCTCTGCCCCAGGTGGAGCCCTTTGGGGGCAGTTAGCTGCTTGCCTCTCACTAACATGGCTGCACATGGAGGTGTAGGGTCTGACCCCTGTAGACACTTCCCCTCTGTGAGCCTGGGAGATGGACCAAACTCTCAGGGTGTCCTCGGATGGCGGTAGGAAGGAGGCTCAGTGACGGGACCTGTCACAGTTCTGCTGGGCATATTCCTCCTGGGTCTCAGAACTGGTTCCGGAAAATGTGTACCAACACCAGACCGGCTTCCCCTGGGGAACCACCTGAATCCTGAGAATCTGCTGAAGGAGACATGATCCCACCCACCTCTGCTGTGCCTCCAGCTCTGCAGTCACCACCCCATCCTCACCCTCTGTCCCCTACCCCCACGCTCTCACCCCATGGGGCCTGCACAGGACGTCCCTTGTGGCTGTGTCTGCCCTCTCTTTCCCGCCTAGAATATTTTGACTTAAATGAACCCCTATGTCATCCCCTCATGTCCATCTCCTGTGCCAGGATCTCCCTTAGACACCAGGGCCAGGGCTACGCAGCCGTCCTGCTAAGCCCATGTGCAGTGCCCACGTGTGATATCAGGTCCTGGGTTCCCCACATGTGCCAGGTGGAGACACAGCTGAGCACTGAACTCAGAGCACCTCCAACAGCTCACACCTGTGCTGAGGGAATCCTCAGGGGCCCGTGAGCTGCAGAGCATCATGGTGGACAAGCCCGTGGCCACTGGGGTCAGAGGGCAGTCAGGGACGGGCTTGGGCCTGGTCACCTATGATGTTGCCAATGTCCTGCTGACCAGAGCCCAGGTACACTGGGAGCTCCTTGAATCCTAAAAGTGCAGGTACACCCCAGCCAGCATGGCTCGGTGGTTGAGAGGCGACCTATGAACCAGGAGGCCATGGTTCGATACCTGGTCAGGGGACATGCCCAGATTGCCACCAACATCCACTGTGTGGGGCTGCAGGAAGCAGCCAATCAGTTATTCTCTTTTGTCATTGATGTTTCTCTCTCTCACTCTCCATTCCTCTCTGATATCTATTTTAATATATTTACATGAATAAATGAAAATGTTAGGGGTGTGATTAGCAGTATGGGTGTATATGGGAGACAACTAGTCAATATTTCTCTCTCACGTCAATGTTTCTCTCAGTCCTTCCCTCTCTCTCCTTTCCTTTCCCTCTAAAAATCAATGAACACGTCCTCAGATGAGGATGAAGAAAAGAAGGTCCAGCCAGCCTGGCTCATGTGGCTCAGCTGTTGAGCATCAACCCAGGACCCAAGAAGTCACTGGTTTGATTCCTGGTGAGGACACATGACTGAGTTGTAGTTTCCATTCCCAAAAGGGGCCATGCAGGAGGCAGCCAATCGATGATTCTCTCTCATGGATGTTTCGAGATACACCTCTCCCTTTTCTTTCTCTCTAAAAATCAAGAAAATAATATTTTTAAATGATGTATATCTATGTCTATCTCTACATCTATATACCTGTACATCTATATCTATATCTATATAATCTATATCTATCTATATCCATGGGAGCAGAGGCACATTGATTTCATCCCTTAGGAGTCACTAATTGTGCCCACATCCTACTTCCTGACCACCTCCTGCAGCACAGCCCCTGCTGTGGAAGGAGAGGTCCCTGGGCACAGTGACCAGGACACCAAGGAGGTCCTGGTTCTGTGAGGGACAGTCAGCATCTCCTTCCAGGAGAAGCCCCAGAGACCAGGACCTCCCTCACCTCTTGCCCTTTGTATGTGTAGACACCTCCCATATGCAAATGCCCATAAGGCCACCAGACTCACACACAGTTGGGGTCCACTTAAATGCAGGGCCTCCTCACCCTGGAGAATACTTTCTGGGGGACGAGGACCTCACCTGCAAGACATGACTCCCATGTGGCTCTTCCTCTTCCTGCTGTCAGCTCCCAGATGTGAGTGACTCAGGGCTTGGACCTGAGGAGATGGGGATCCTGCATCTGAGCCCAGGACTCACTGTGTTCTCTCTGTCCCAGGTGTCCTGTCCCAGGTGCAGCTGCAGGAGTCGGGCCCAGGACTGGTGAAGCCCTCACAGACCCTCTCCCTCACCTGCTCTGTCTCTGGTTACTCCATCAGCAGTGGTTACTACTGGGGCTGGATTCGCCAGCCCCCAGGAAAGGGGTTGGAGTGGATAGGGAGCAAACATAGTAGTGGGAGCACTTACTACAGTCCTTCCTTCAAGAGCCGAACCTCCATCTCCATAGACACGTCCAAGAACCAGTTCTCCCTGCAGCTGAGCTCCGTGACCACCGAGGACACAGCTGTGTATTACTGTGCAAGACACACAGTGAGGGGAAGTCAGTGTGAGCCCAGACACAAACCTCCCTGAGGGAGACAGCATGGCTGGGCTGCAGGGAGCATCCAGACACCAGGGGGCGCTCAGGACCAGCAAACCCAGGCTCCCAGCTCAGAGGCTGTCCCTGGAGGGTTGTGCAGGCTTCCTATTGGGGTCAATGATTTCTTCCCTCCTAGTGTCCCTGGGGCAGTTCCTGCTTCCTTCTTTGTGTCTTTAATTAGATTTTTTGCAGGAAAAAGGCAGGAAGTGGCGGTGTGTCAGATCTAGTCGACTTTTCATCTACACCCTTCTTGTCACCATGTCCCTGATGGTTGCTCTCTGGGTTGACAAGGAAAACGTTGTAGGGATTCCTGTCCCCTCACTGAGAGCGACGTCCCCCACCCTCCACCCAGTGCTGAGCAGGGAACACAGAGTCCAGGCCCCAAACCTCACCTGAGGGTGATCAGCCCCTCGCTCTACCCAAGAGCAGCCCTTTGGGGGCAGATAGCTGCTGGCCTCTCACTGACATGGCTGCACATGGAGGTGTAGGATCTGATCCCTGTGTGCCCTGCCCTTCTGTGAGCCTCTGAGGTGGACCCAGCTCCCAGGGTGTCCCTGGACAAAGGTAGGAAGGAGGCCCAGGGACAGGCGCTGTCATAGTCCTGCTGGGCATGTTCCCCGTGGGTCTCAGAACCTGGTCCCAGAGGACGTGCCCCAACACCTATCCCACTTCCCCTGGGGAACCACCTGGATCCTGAGAACCTGCTGAAGGGAAACATGGTCCCACCCACCTCAGCTGTGCCTCCAGCTTCACAGACACCACCCCATCCTCACCCTCTGTCCTCGGCCGCCCACACTTTCACCCCATGGGGCCTGCACAGGACGCCCCGTGTGGATGTGTCTGCCCTTTCCTTCCCCCCTGGTAGGTATGCCTTAAATGCACCCTGAATTTACCCCCTCATGCCCACCTCCTGTGCCAGGCCCTCCCTGAGACACCAGGGCCTATGCCACTCAGGTGGCCTGCTGACTCCATGTGAAGTGCCCACATGTGATGTCGGGCACTGGAGGCACCACTTTTGTCCTGTGGAGACACAGCTGAGCTCTTAGCTCAGAGCACCTCCAACAGCTCACATCTGTGCTGAGGGAACCTCCAGGGGCCTGTGAGCTGCAAAGCACCATGGTGAATGAGCCCAAGACCAAGGGGGTCAGAAGGCAGTGAGGGAAGAGCTGGGCCTGGTCATCTATAATGTTGCCAACATCTCACTGACCAAAGCCCAGGTACTCATGAGTTCTGTGAATCCTAAAAGTGCAGGGATGACTGGGACTGCATGGCTCAAAGGTTGAGTGATGACCCCTCAACCAGTTGGTCACTGTTGGATACCCAGTCAGTGCACATGTCCGGGATGCAGGCAATATCTCCAGTGTGGGGCATGCAGGGGGCAGGCAATTAATTATTCTCTCTCATCATTGATGTTTCTATATCTCTCTCCCTTCCCCTCTCTGATATTGTTATGGGTTGGCTCAACGAGATAGACCACCGACTCAGAATTTAAATTTGAAAGCCTTTTATTAAGCTGGCCAGCTGACCACAGCCTGTACCTTCCCCCTCTGGGAAGCCTCACAGTATGTGGCAGAGTCCAAGGGTACACTATGATCCTTTATAGCAAAACAGTGTTACCTTAGAAGTTCACAGAAAGTTCATAAGCACAAAAGGGGGGGTAAACAGAGTCACACCTGACTGGTCTAAGACAATCTAGCAATTTTTCTTCCACGGTTCCTAACCCTGCAATCCCCCTCCATACGTCAGTCCCTCCTCCCAGCACATACACAATCCTTCTTCATATCCTGGCAACACAATTCTTCCTCCTACATCCGCCTCCCTCCGAGCACATTCAATTTCTCATGTCTTATTTCCTCCCCTTAGCACATTCTGTAACATTCTGTAACCCTTCCATGCCGCAGTCCCTCACCCTAGCACAATATCAATTATAAATGTTTAAATCAATAATAAATACATACAAATTTTGCAGGTTTGATTTCCAGTAGAATCTATGTGATAGACAACTGGTCAATATTTTTCTCTCAAATCAATGTGTGGGAGACCACCTTTTGTCTTCACTGGCAGAGAAGTATAGACAGAGAACCCAGAAGGCTGCTGACCCTTGAAGCCCTAGCAAAGGTCAGAGCTGTGCATCCAGTTAGTCCAGTCAATGGTAGCTGAAGCAACTTCCCACCAGATAGTCATGTAAACCCTTATTGATAAGAGAGTCTGCCTATTACTGGAAATTGCCTGCTGATGGGCTAGCCTGTGTGTTACTGGAAATTGCCTGCCTAAGGGCTATGCTATGGGTGTATCCCAGATCAATAAAAGGTTGGTGCAGCCAGAGCACCAGTGGAAATCCTTCCTCTTGAGTTGGACTTACCCGCCTGGCCCCCCAATATTCCCAAATTATCTCTTGTCTCTTCTCTTTCATTTGAGTGCGGCTCCTCTTCCAGATCCTGAACCCTGTACCACACAGGACGTGGAGGGAAACAATTACGACATCAATGTTTCTCTCTCTCCTCTTTTCTTTCCCTCTAATAATCAATGAAAATATCCTCAAAAGATAATTTAAAAAGAAAGAACTATATCTACATATGTATTTGTATCTATATCTATATGTGTATCTATATCTACAACTACATATATATCTATATTTTTATCTATATCTATATCTATATCTATATCTACATCTACATCTATCTATTTCCATGGTAGCACAGCCACATTGATGTTATTCCTAAAGAATCACTTATTGTTCCCACATTCTACTTCCAGACCACCTCCTGCAGCATAGCCCCTGGTCTGGAAGGAGAGGTTCCTGTGCATGGTGACCAGGAACCCTAGGAGGGCCTGGTTCTCTGAGGGCACAGTCAGCACCTCCTTCCAGGAGAAGCCCCAGAGACCAGGACCTCCCTCACCTCTTGCCCTTTCTTTGTGCGGACACCTCCCATATGCAAATGTCCACATGGCCACCAGACACACACACTTGGAGTCCACTTAAGTGCAGGGCCTCCTCACCCTGAAGTATAGTAACAGTCATCTCAGGTGAAAACTAGTTTCAAGTTAATCCTGCTGTTTGGCTTAACAATAGAAAAGTTATTTTGATCTTATAAATCATCCCATTGGACATGTACAGGGGCATATTGTGCTAGGGGTGTGCTAGAGACATGGGGCTTAATGTGCTAAGGGGCAGGGAACATGGCATAGAAAAATTACTGTCTTAGAAAAACAATGTATTATGATTAAACCCAGCCAGGTGTGACCCCATTTTCCTTCCATTTGTATTTGTGAACTTTTTGTGAACTTTTTACCCTGCCAGTACTAGGAACAGCTAACGAAACGCTTTGGAGTTGCAAATAAAAGCTTTGGTGTACCCTTGGTCACTACTGCAGTACAAGGCTCCCTGCAAGGAGGGACATGCTGTTGTCAGCTGGCCAGCTTAATAAAGGCTCTAAAATTAAATTCTGAGTCGGTGGTCTATCTCGCTGATTGAACCTATAAAAACCCTTTAGAATACTTTCTGGGACACAAGGACCTCACCTGCAAGACATGACTCCCATGTGGCTCTTCCTCTTCCTGCTGTCAACTCCCAGATGTGAGTGACTCAAAGCTTAGACTTGAGGAGATGGGGATCCTGCATCTGAGCCCAGGACTCACTGTGTTCTCTCTGTTCCAGGTGTCCTGTCCCAGGTGCAGCTGAAGGAGTCAGGCCCAGGACTGGTGAAGCCCTCACAGACCCTCTCCCTCACCTGCTCTGTCTCTGGATTCTCCATCACAACCAGTGGTTATGCCTGGGACTGGGACTGCCAGACCCCTGGGAAGGGGCTGGAGTGGATGGGGCACATATGTTATGAGGGAAACACTTCCTACAACCCCTCCCTCAAGAACTGAACCTCCATCTCCAGAGACATATCCAAGAACCAGTTCTCCCTGCAGCTGAGCTCCGTGACCACCGCAGACACAGACGTGTATTACTCTGCAAGAGACACAGTGAGGGGAAGTCATTGTAAGCCCAGACACAAACCTCCCTGAGGAGACAGCAGGGCTGGGCTGCAGGGGGTGCCCAAGACATGAAGGGGCGCTCAGAACCCACAGCACAGAGAGCAGCCCCAGGAGCAGGGGCAGAGGGAAGTGGGAACAGAAGGACCTTCCTGTTGGGCGCAGGGATTTCCTCTCAAGCTCCCAGCTGCCTCCAGGAAAGCTCTTCCTTCCCATGTTCTCCCTGCAGACAACTGTGAAGAAGGGACATTGTGTTTGCAGGTGACATGACAGCAGGGAGTGAGGACTCTCCTTCATGAAGGCTCCTTGACAAATTCTAAAAGTGGCTTTTCTTACTCTCTTTTCAACCTTTCTATGATGAGTGTGAGCTCCATGAGTGGGTTGCTGGGATTGGGCTGTGTGCACAGCTCTGCATCCCTCCCTGGGGGTCACAGCTCTCTCAGTGTCTGACTCTCCATGTGCCCTCCCCCTCCTGGTTCCAGAGAGATCACAGGCCCTCCCTCTGCTGAAAGGCCTGAGCTCACTCAGGGCTGATGGACCTCACCCATCCTCTCTGGGTCCACATTGGTCCCCAGAAGAGCTGTCAGCTCAGTGCATCAAACACAGGGAGCCCCACATCCACCCACAGGAGGGGCCTCGTGTCCATCACGAAGCAGTGCTAACCCCACAGCAGGGACCGGGGACCCTGAGGCTGGGATGTGCATCATCGAACTCCTCCTCCACCTTTCCTCCTGGACCCAAGGTTTTCTAGCTTCACTGTGGGTGAGATGAGCATCGGGATCATGTAGAGAGCTGAGGAGCATCCATGGGACCCCCTGCGTCCATACTGTCCTCTCACTATTTGCCCAAGAAACACAGAATCACACACACACACACACACACACAGTCACATACAGAGTCAAAAACAATAAGACACACAGACACACACACACACAGAAACAGTCACACACAATCACACACGCAGTCATACACAATTACACACAGTCACACACTCATTTCTAGAAAAGACATGCATTCACACATTAGCAGTGATACAAAACCATTCATGTCATTACACACTGAACTTTAGGAATTCTATATAATAAAATGGGGTTATACTTCGTGTTCTTAGATGCCATATGAAATAAATATGTGGTCTACAAGCAACTATTATTTCAACACTGACCACATCCTGTGAAGATCAACAGTTGTATTTCTCAGTCCACTTAGTAGGAGCTCAAATTAGGAATTTAATCCAAACTTTGCTAAATTGCTACAAATTTTTAAAATATAGTTGAAGTAATAGTGAAAACCTTCCACCAAATAAAAGCCAAGGACAAAATGAATTCAAGGGTGAAGTCTACCAGAAATCCAAATGGGAATTGATAACTTTCTATCAACTCTTCTTGAACACTTCCAAGAACTGAGGAAAGAGACAACACTTCCAAACAGATTTGTTGAGGTGACCGTTACACTCATATCAAAGCCAAGTAAAAAAACAAAAATGATGGGTCAATATCGCTGATTAAATTATATACAAAACCCTCAAAAATATACTAGAAAAGTTAACAGCACCCTGCAAGGGTCATTTACCACGATCAAGTGGGATACCATCCTAGCATGCAAGGCTGGTTCAAAGTACGAAAACAAGTAACTGTGCTACATCTCCTCCACAGAATGAAGGATAAAGTATACCCTCTTATAAATAGATACAGAATAAAGCCTTTAAAATTGAGAATCGCTTCAGAATTAAAATTCTTAGCAGATTAGGTGTAGAAGTTATGGACCGCAATATACTAAAGGCCACATTTGAAAAGCCAACGAGTGACATCATGCTTCACAAAGAAAATTTCAAAGCTTTTCTTCTTACATCAGGACCAAGACAAGGGCTCCCCTGTGACTGCTTCTTTTTGTCAAAACAATAAGTCCTTTTCAGAATAATTAGGCAAGAAAAGGAAATTTCAAATGTCTACATAGAAAGAAATGAGTTAAAATATTTCTTATCTGTAAGCAGATGACAGGATCTTGTACATAGAAAACCCTAGACACTGTATGAGAAGCTAATAGAACTAGAATTCAGGAAAGATGTAAGATACAAAACCACCACACAAATGGCTTGTGCCCCTGCACCCTCTCAACAGAGTGTCTTCATGGCTCTAGGAAACATGTGGGCTGTTTCAGAGGAAAGTGACGGAAGAAAACTTGAACTGGCTACACAAGAAGGAGATGACAACCTAATGAAACAAGAACATCACCCATCATGTTCCAAGGTAGCTCTGCCCCAATGTGGCACTGGGTCAGGTGCAGGCTCCAATTGATGTGGGGA
>NW_027224014.1:0-28034 GCF_028538775.1 Myotis yumanensis
AAGAATGAGACGGACAACAGGAAAGCCAGCTAAGGTCACAATTGTTCATTCCCCTAAGAGTGACACAGAAGTGATGAACTTTGGTTTCTTGGCTTTTTCAAGGTTATTGATGATTTTCCAGTGTGGCTAGCTCACTCAACTCCCCGTACCAGGGGTCCCTGAGAATCTTTTTATCTTTTCTCCAAACAAAGAGGCTCCATACATTTTCTAGGGTGGGGCAGGTACAACACAAACTCTGCTTCTATCCTTTCTCCCAAGAGTTGGTTATACTTCATCAGGCCTACAATTTCACAGTCTATACCCCCTGAGCACATGTCAGAGAACAGCTGAGTGCTAAAGTTGTAAGAGGCAAAACATTAAGAGGAAAATGAACCCCTGGATGAGTGGAAATAGGTGACTGTTCTGCGGTTAACGCAGACCATTGCTCATTGTGAAGAGGATGGGAGAGCCTCAGATCTTCACGTGCACGCACCCTGCAGTCATCAGATCCCCTCATCTCTGGGTTACGGTAACTTGAGTCGTGCAGATGATTATCAGTCACCTGTAGACTCGATGACTCAATGTGTATGAAACTCAGAAGGGGTAAGCTACAGTAATTGAAAAGCCAACAGCTCACGTTTCTTTAGTAACACACTCATAAAAAAGGTTAGTCAAACCACAACAGTGTAACTGCTCCCAAACCTGCACGGAGCCTCTAGTCCAGCTTCTAGTCAAAATCATACCACACCTTTGAATGACTAATGATAGCAGCTTTAGGCTGAATTAGAGGTTTTGCTTCCAATGAAAATACAAATGGCAACAACAAGTCCTAAGTTTAGAAACCAAGGCTGCTTGGTTGGGCCATTCCCTACCGTTGATTCTTTTTTAAAATATATTTTTATTGATTTCAGAGAGGAAGGGAGAAAGACAGAGAGATGGAAACATCAATGATGAGAATCATTGATTGGCTGCTCCTGCACACCCCCTAATGGGAATGGAGCCTGCCCTTGAATAGAATCGAACCCAGGACCCTTTAGTTTGCAGGCCAACGCTCTAGTCACTGAGTCAAACCAGCTAGGGCAGTGGTTCTCAACCTCCTGGCCCTTTAAATACAGTTCTTCATGTTGTGACCCAACCATAAAATTATTTTCGTTGCTACTTCGTAACTGTAATGTTGCTATTGTTATAAATCGTAATGTAACTATCTGATATGCAGGATGGTCTTAGGCGACCCCTGTGAAAGGGTCGTTCAACCGCCAAATGGGTCGCGACCCACAGGTTGAGAACCGCTGAGCTAGGGCCTGTAATTATTTTTAAAGGTGTTGATCCCTAATATTTAGGCTTTGGTAACACTACTAAGCAACCACCTGTCCTGAATTGCTGCAATGTGGCCAGGGTATATGATAGTTGGCTTCTAAGTGCCAACTTCAAAGTATAGAATCACAGCCTAAAGCTAAAAGGGACCTTCACTGAGCATGCGGATTCCATCCTCTGCCTTTAGGGTCAAGGTACAAGACCTACCACCCTAATCTGTTTACTTTTGGTCTTTATAATGCACAGTACCCAGCACTGTGCCTTACATTGTAATACTAATAAGAATAGTTACTATTTATTGAGCCTCTACTATATATCCAGTGCTGTCCTAGGTACTTTACATATTGCCTCATTTTACCTAAGATGAATTATCATCTCTTAGACATATGAAGAACCTAAAGTGCAAACAGGTTGATTAACTTGTGAGGTTGCTCAGTTGGTAAAATGGAGAACCAGGATGCAATCCCAGTATGTGTTTCAGCATTAACTGCTGTTTCCTGGTCACTACCTTGCCCAAGGTGGCACAATCCCAGCACTGCTTTGTTCTCTAAGGACCAGCACCATGCATTCAAGAAATATCTAGGATGCAGAATTGTGATTTCTGCACGGTGTTCAATGGAGTGTCTGGCATATGTAAGAACTCAAGAAACGATAGATCTATCATCATCATCACCATCACACCATTTTAGGAGCTTTGAGGAATACACACATAATTGCAATCCATAGGAGATGCAGCATTTACACAGTTTCTTACAAATCAATATCCTTAATACTATGTGGTGAAACCAAGTATAGAGTAGCCAAGAGAGTGAAGAGAGAAAAGTACAGACCACTTCTCAAA
The DNA here is from genome assembly GCF_028538775.1 of Myotis yumanensis. Lineage (NCBI taxonomy): Eukaryota > Metazoa > Chordata > Mammalia > Chiroptera > Vespertilionidae > Myotis > Myotis yumanensis. The sequence goes on from NW_027224014.1 coordinate 2,135, forward strand.
TATGCCACACATAACACGGCACAAATATCAATCTATTCTTTTCTTTAAAGTTTTTTTGTAATGGGAGGTGGTGGTAGGGAGGTAGTGGAGACAGACATATATATAACATAAAGCAGACGGTTAACCTTGCCCTGAGTGCAGAGGGAGAGAGCTCAGGAGAGTAGGGGAATGTAGACCATGGGTACCTTTAAGGGCAGGTGTGAGGGTGGGCACTTCAGACAGAGCATGGGAAGAACATTACATGGAAGGAGAACAGTACAGAAGTGCGAGTACATTGTGGCTGAATGAAGGGAGTAGTTGGCTGAAGTAATAATATTAGAAAAGGTACATTGGAGACAAAGTGTGGAAGGCTCAGACTGCCTGTATTGTTTGGATTTTATTCCAATGGGGAGCCACTGGAAGTTTTTTTTTGAAGAGGGGGAAATGATTTAAACATTATAAAAATAACACAATTCCAATATTACCATCATCATGATGGGTAATGTGAAATATTCAGATTTGCTTTGTTTTTAAGTTTCTTCAAGTCACTTGAATGTATTGCTGCTACCTTCATACAATTTTCCATGTGTATTATCACTTACTGCAAGCATATATCCAAAAAGAAAAAAGGCAGGTTAAGTAGGGTAAATGGAATATCTGATGATGATTATGGCTCTAATCTCAATCTAAATAAGACTAAAGTGACTAACACTTCTTCCAGGAGGAGGAAAGCAGAGGGGAGCCACAGAATAAGAAGCAGGAAGGAGAGAGAACAGAGAGAGCTGTGGGGGTGGCAGTGAGGAAAACTGAGCTGTAGACCACAATTTTTTTTTTTTAATGCTGCAGAAGTCTTGTCCTCTGTGAAGTGCTACTTGGATGCTGTCTGTCCTGATGGAGTGACCAGCGGGAGATAACTTCTTTTCTCAAGAAAACACACCATGGGGGGGAGGATGAAGAGGGTAAAAGGGTCACATATATGGTGATGGAAGGAGAATAGACTTTGGGTGGTGAGCACACAATGAAATAAGAAATGATGTATCACAGAACTATAAACTGGGAATGCATATAATGTATTAACCAATGTCACCCCAATAAATTTAGTAATAGAAAATGAAAACACACCCTTGAAGGAGAACGACTGCCCTTTTTCAGAGCTCTCCTTCCACGAGCTTCAATGTCTAAACTCGTCCCTGTCCACAGCCCCCGTGTCCCACACATGACACACACTGCTCTGGGTGCCCCTTAGACTGCAGTACTTTTCAGCTCTAGGTCTGGCCCTGCTCTGTCACCTATCTCTCTGACCCCCTTTCCCTCCTTGGTAAAAGAACTTCACTGGGTGGTTCCTAATGTCCCTTCAAGATCTAAAATGCTATGACTTAATACATATAGGAGCATGGATTCCAGCCTTTTGGGACAGGGTGGGAGAAGTTACTTTGTGCTTTTAGAAACAGGTATTAAAACTGCTGCTGTCACTCTGTTAACCAAAGCGGACAATTTCTCTTCAGTTACTTCACAGGGAGAATAGATGGTGTTTGTTGAAGTGTCAAAACCTCACTCATATGTTTACCGCAGGTGAGTGAGATATTTTTTCATGTTCATTTAGACATGAAAACTTCCTTTAATAAAGTAATGTATAAAATAAGGAGATGCTATGGTCTGAATACCACATCTGTTTTTGGAAAAAGAATGAAAATCAGAAAAAGCAATATGCAGAAATGTCATCATTTCCCTCCTCCCCTCAGGAAAGAAATCTGGCCTCTATTTTGAGCCAAGTATTTGAAGATGGCCTAGTTAGAAGTATAGTCCAACAAGTTTATAATAGGAGAAAAAGATTCAGAGAAAGGACAACCCCTAAAAGGGTTGGGCACTAAAAGTAAAGTCTTCTTGTCCTTTGAAAAGAACAACTAAGAATAATTATTTTGATGATGGAAGATGCTGATTTCTAATGAATGCGTGTCAATTTATTTCCCATTTTAGAGAAAGTGATACAAATTTATTGGAGAATTAGGGGAAAATGATTTTATTTTTCTCCTATTGATGTAATTGCACTCTTACTCTTCAATAGAGTCATGGTTTTTTTTGTGTTTCTAAACGCATTTAAACTTAATCCAATAGGTCCCTCTTCCTCAGTTCGATTCTAATGGATGAGAAATGTTACCTACTGGTAATTATCTCTAACCTGCTGGGAAAGTATCAGGCTGACCTGATTATATAATTTCACCCTTACCCTCATAGTTCAAGAGGGCAGGGAAGCCAAGGTATGTCTGAGTGCTGTGCAACTGTCAGCAAGGATTAAAGGGAGTGACTCATTCTTCCTTCACACTTTACCCACTGCCATTTCCCTGGCAGCTGATCTTTTCAGAAAATGGAGAGGAAATATAGGAGAGAGAAGAGAGGAGAGAAGAGGGGAGGAGGGAAACATTAGCCCCATATATTTTACATCACTTCATATCACATTGTCATAATGTTCCTTTTCCTGCCCCCCTTGATATTTTCTATCAAAAAGATTGATTCAGTTAAATGACTAAAAAGCTTATAAAAATATCTCTAAAAGGTTCAGGATATAAGCTAATGCTAGAAGATTAGAACAATGTTTAGACACAGGAATATCACGTGCGTGGCAGGAGCTTTATAACCATCTCATGATGAATGAATGGACAAAAAAGTGAATGAACAAGCAGTGATTTCTAAGTCAGATATATGACTGCTGAGCTAACACAGCTGTTTTATAGAATCTCAGATTCATCTTATTAAAAATACCCCTAAGATATATGATATGGTTCCTAACATAAACACATTACCTATACAACCTTGAGAAAAGAGTTATCTAAAGTCACTCATAAGGGCTTGATAAACACAAAGGGTATTCATAATTGCTACCTTTTCTAACTCATCTCACAGACTTGTAGAATGATGGAGCTGGGAGGGACCTTTCTGATCACTTCATCACCTATTCGGTCTCCTCATTTCACAGATGAGTAAACAGAGGCTCAGAAAGGTTACATGATTTGTCTAAACACACAAACAGTTAAGAAATGACTGAGCTAGAATCAGAACCTGGGTCTTTTGGCTTCTAATCCAGGGTTCTTCCTACTGCACTATACCACAATTTACCAAAAAAACTTCCCCCAATTAATTGGGTGCCCTGAAGCTCTGCAGTTACTACACCTTAGTGCAAATTAAGAGCTAACTCTACTGGGTTTCCTGATTCCACAAAGAGAGAATGTGATGGGTTCAGAAGATGAAAGAAATCAACCTATAAGATCAGCATCTCTCATGAGTCTGGAAATGGATGCATGAAAATCCTCTGGTCACAATGGTAACAAACAAATGGAACATCAATCCCTGATGCAACGAGTAAAATGGCATGGACCTGGACATATGAAGCATGTGGGTTTTTGTTGGTTTGTTTATGTTAATCCTCACCCAAAGGTATTTTTCCATTGATTTCAAGAGAGAGTGGAAATGAGGAGGAGAGAGAAACATTGATGTGAGAGAGACACATCGATTGGTTGTCTCCCACATATGCCCTGACCAGGGCCAGGGATTGAAACTGCAACCGAGGTACATGCCCTTGCCTGGAACTGAACCTGTGACGCTTCAGTCCAAGGGCTGACACTCTATCCCCTGAGCAAAACTGACCCGGGTGAAATATGTGTTTTTAAATCCATGAAAATACCAAAGCAACTTTTATTATATTAGGTAGGGCTGTGGCTCAACAATAGGTGTGGGGTAGCTATAAGAACTAGGTACTTTCTCTCATATTTTAGTTCTCTTAGACCAAAATGCATTGACCATAACTGAATTTAAATTAAGGCACTTTACATTTTTTTCTTGCCCATTTCCCCCCATGAACCTCCCCACATCAGCTAGAGTCAAAACTTCCCCGAATTAAATTATGCTCATGGCATAGAATAACAATCAAAGCTTTCTTCTGTACTCCAGTCACAACTTCTTCATATAAGCAAAGCTCAAAGGAGATATGAGCAACATCTTAAAATAATATCTTGGCATCACAATTGGTCCACTGTGCCTAACTCCATATGGAAGTCACTACATACCCCCTGACATCTTTCACCAAGGAGAGGAAGATGGTAAGGAGGAAGGGGGTCTCTCTGAACTAAAATGCAACAACTATAGTCTGACAAAATTTATTCTTAAAGTGACTAAAAGGGTACAAACACTTTTCAGCTAATCAAAATAAGTAAGCATAAATATCAAGTTAGGTAATTTTGAAATATATGGGTTCTTTCATTATATCTCTATAATTCACATAAAATGTCAGCCTGTAAGAAATTATCTAGACCAGAATAAATTAACAAGATTTAAAAAGCAGAAAGGCACTTAATATCTGTAAAAGCTATTGAAAAGAATAAACACAAAAGGTCTGGAATAAGACATCAACAGCAACAGCAGCTTTGGAAAAACAGACTGACAAATTTCTAAAATATCATTGGTGTCGAGCGAGGTCTATTTTCATGTGATAACTATTTTTGTTCAATAGCACTTTCAATTTATAGCAAAACTGATACATTTAATTCAGCTGCCTACTTCACAAATACAAATCTATTTTAAATATCATGGTCATGTTTATGTAAGCATCTGGGACTGTTCAGCAAAATATCTCTGCCCTTCAGCAGTCCTAATACTTTAATGGACATAATTATTTCTTAGTCATCTCCTTATGTTGTATTTTTTGACAATGTGAAAACCAATGGCATAAAAATTAACTCCAGTAAGATAAATGACTAAATCAAATCTTATTATTTAAATCTATGTTTTCCCAAACACTTTCTCTTAAAGCCAATTATGAATCAAATTCAAGAAAATATGGCAATACGTTTTAGAGCATGAAAAAAGTTTTGAGCATGATAACGGAACCAACTTGTAAAATATAATTACAAAAGATTACAAAAATGTTATCTTGAACATCTTACTTGCACAAACTCATGCAACATATGTCACTCAGAATAAAGAGGAAGGAATAGCATTTTAAACACCAACTCCATTTAGGAAATTGGATACCAAATACTCCCATCTTCAGTTGTGAAGATTCTTTAGTTAAAATATTTTATTCTATTTGCTCTAGTTCTCAAAATGAATCACAAAAAATAAACGTGAGCAATGGAAAACCAATAAGCTTATTTTAACAGAAATTAAGTTAGGAAGGGCCTGTGTAATAAGCATCCTATGTTATCTCATTCAAACTATCTGCTAACAACAGCAGGAAAAAGGGTTTTATTCTTACCAATGAATTTCTGAGGCATTGAGCTTTTTCGTTTTGCCACATTGCTTGCTAATCTGTCCAGAACCAGAGCTCTTTCACTTCCCATCTCTGCTTTGATGTGTCTTGCCTCCGCACTTGCTGGTTTGGGAAAATGTAAAAAGAAGAGGGGGAAAAATTGGTAAATGGGGAAGAAGAACAAATAAACTGGAAGAAAAAATGTCAGATAATCTGGTACATAATCTTTTGTTACCGGTTATTATTGCTCAGATTCTTGCCTGTGGGACCTGCTGTGGTCAGTGAAGACAGCAACAGGGCACATTCAAATCTTGCAGTCCTTATGCTGAGATGGAAAAGCCCAACCCATCCCCAAACAGTACCTTCATTAGCAAGAGGAAGTATTAAATAAACAGAATGGACGTGGTTGGTTGCAAAAAGATAGAGAGATCTTCTAACCTCCGATCAGCCTTCTTTCTGATTCTGAGTAACTGCGTGTGACACCTGCAGACTGATATAATTCTTCTTAACAACTTTGGAAAAAAAAAGTATGGTGCCCCAGATTTACTGCTCTGTTTATGTTAATAGCACTTTTGAAAATAGATACTCTTACCCAGACAGCAAGAAATCTACTCAGTGATTTGTGTATTGAAATTGTGAGTGGTTTTTTTCTTTCTTTCTTTTTTTCCCCCCAGCATGCTTCTTTCAGTTCCTATCTTTTAAAATTCTATTTCTCTGGGCTCTGCATTATCTGTTTCATATGCTCTTCACATTTAAAAATGGTCTCAGTTAAAATTTCCCTGAGCAACACGTCTGTCTTGAAATTAAAGAGCAATTTGTATAATGCATCTTTATTACATTTCTAATGAAAAAATGTGAATAAAAATTGCCTAAGAAAGTGATCTAATTGTTAATCCACGAACAGACCTTCCAGTGGTGTAGGCCTGTGGTTCCCAGATGTGCCACCGGTTATGAGCATGTAAGACACACCTATGTGCAGGCCCCACTTTCTGATCAATTAAATCAGGATCTCTGGTGTAAGGGCCTAGGCAATAGATTTGTAAAGGTCTCCAAATTATTTTAAAATGCAGCCAGAATTGAGAACCACTAGAAGAATATCTAATCAACTAAACAGTTAGTGGGAATAAATATAGTAAAATTTACTCTTGTACAGCAAGCAGTCCCCTCTAAGAGTTCATGCTTAAAATTCAGAGATACAAGCTGCTCTAAATATAGGGCTTCAAACTTTAACACATGATGCTAAACACAAGCTAGAGACCAGCAAACTTTTTTTGTAAAGGGCCAGATAGTAAACATTTTAAACTTTAATGGGACACATATTGTCTGTGTTCCATAGTCTCTTTGGTTTTTTAAACTCAACCCACTACCCTTTAAAAATGTAAAAACCTCTGTACACAATCAGGCTGCTGGCTACATTTGGTCTGAGGGTCACAGTTTGCTCACTCCTGCCCTAAGCAAATATATTGTGACACTACAAATAGTTCTCTCTGTTTCATTGTGAGCATTTCAGGAGGTCCTAATTAAAATGAAGGATCCATACATTTCTAATGTCTTTAAGGAAAAAGAAATTGGCTTTAGTTACATGATGAGAGTAAAAGGCAAGTGATAATTGCAGAATAGACCCCCTCCCCGCCCCCCCCACCCCCCCGCAACTATATACATAGACTTAGGAATTGTCAGTGCTTGTTCTGAAGTTGAAGAGTTTGTTGAGTGAAGAGTTTTTAATATACGGAAATAATGTCACCAATTCTATGATCTCTCAGAGAGAACACTGGTCACCTATGCAGTAAATGAGACAGAGAAAGACTTCCAGGGCAAGACTATTAAGTATGGTCAGGGCAAAAGAGCGAAAGCCAAATTAGAAAAAGAGAAGTCAAAGTATTAAATATTTTTTCATTTTTTTATTGGCATGTTTTTGATTTTTTTAAAAAACACTACACCAATTATTACACAATAAGTTATAAACTCAGGATTTTTAAAAATCAGAAATAAAATGTAATCTGGCTCCAGAAATGATTAAGAAGATGATAATAATGGTCATACTTACTATACTTTGTGAGTTTCTTATAAAAAATATAATTCTATGTTCTAAAGAAATAAATCCCACCCTCCAGTTTAAGTTATTAACAATACTACTTGTGTAATGAAAACAGTAAGGTCAGAGGAAGAGGCTTTGGGGCTAGTGGTGAGGTACTGCAACTTGGACTGACAGCCATTGTAAACAACTGGCACTTCAGTGACAGGACACTGCTACTGAGTGAAGTGTATCAAATTCTGTCCAGCACAGGAATAAGTTTAAATGACCAAACAGGAAACTATTATATATATATTATTTCCTTTCACACAAACCACCACCAGATGTGGTAGTACCCAGAGCAGAGAGATGAAAGACAAAGGCCTGGGATTTGAAATAAGTTCCTGAGGCTGTTAGAAGGAGGCTTTTTCTCAGAAGCATCAGAGAGGCAAAACTTGTGCTTTGACTGGGAACATTCATTCTGGTTTGAGAGGATTAAATCCAGGTAAGGCTCCCCCCACACCCTGTATTTATTATATAAAAGATTTAAAGTGAAATTAGAATGAAGAACAGTACTTCGGGAATTTTTAACTTTATCCCCATTTTACCACTATTCTTACTAGTCTCTTCAGTCACTACTCTAATGGCCCTGTCCTTACCCAGAGGTAAGGATGTTTAGTCCCAGGACTTTCCCCAAGCATCTGCTGCCAGTCTAGTTCCCCTCTTGTCTCTCAGTAGCCACTGTCTACATTTTACCAAAGTCACTATCAATTACCACAGCAGTTGTCTGAGGACACGTACTCAATATCCTCTCTATTTGGGAGGATACCAAAGCGGGGATACATTGACCTAAATAACATAATTAGGGCATGTCACTAAATGGCAACGCTCTGAGATAACATCACCTTTTTATCCCTGGTTACTCACCAAGCTTGTCTTGACAGTTATTTCTAGATAAATCATACCCTGTAAATCAGTGACCAAATGACTCACGTTTTTAAAACATGAAATTCTGGAGGTTATGGATAGACAGATAATTTGAGGCATAGGTGGAGACTTTCCCATTTCCATAATTCTGGTTAGATTGGAAGAAATCCTCTGAAACTAAACCAGAGGGCTTCTTCCACCCATACCCTCACTCAAAATATCAACTCCATGAGTCCAACTCTCATTGTATGTGTGAATACACTCTAAAGCAGTGGTTCCCAATCTTCCGAATGCCACGATCTTTTAATTCAGTTCCTCATGCTGTGGTGACCCCCAACCATAAAATTATTTTTATTGCTACTTCATAACTGTAATTTTGCTACTGTTATGAATCGTAATGTAAATATCTAATATGCAGGATGGTCGTAGGCGATCCCTGTGAAAGGGTCGTTCGACCCCCAAAGGGGTCGCGACCCACAAGTTGATAACCGCTGCAAAGATTAAGTTAATCTTTATTGAGTTAACTACTTTCTAATTGGCAAGTTAGGCAAAGGCTAAACTTTCAATTGAATATGCTGCACTCTCATTTTCTTTCCCAAACTGCTAGTCTTTGCCTTGCAATTCTTGGTCAGCTGCTGTGCAATACCACTAAATGAGTGCTCTTTAGAACACAAATAAATGCTTTTGACTTAGACAATTTTTTGTGGATTACAAAGAGTTTAGATAATACACAAACAAGGAAGAAAAAGGAGACTATTGGCTTTTGGTCCTCTGCTTCAACTTTAGGACCCAACTGTCTATTTATACAAACAGTCTAGACTTGTTATCTTGCTGCATCATGTCTCAGAAATGTAAGTGGAGGGAAACCAGTTTGGCAAGATAGTAAGGGAACAAGATAATGGGTTTAAATGATGAAATAGGAAATCCGTTCCTGGGTGGTGTTTGGCAGTTTAATGTTGCAAAGGGGTGGGTGTGGGGATATGGGATTGTGGCAAGGAACTACTTGCACTCTTGGTTCATGAAAGAGCATAGGAGTAGGACTGTAATTCTGGATCAATTCCCCTTCATGTCACTTGCCTAGTATATAGTAAATACACAAATTTTCATTAGAAAAATGATTTTAAAGACATGCTAAAAAAATAAATAATGAAATGAATATGAAGTCTTAATTACAGAAGAGATTACTACTTTTATTTCTGTGCAAGTCTGAAATAGTTTGTCTGGTTTTTGTTAACTGTTCCCACGATGCCATTTCTCTCTCAAAGTGACTGCAGATTTAAGTATGTAATTTGTTGTATTTTTGTTTTTGTTCAAAATCCTTCATTAGATCTTGAAGTGTTAAATAGAGCTCAATAAGAGGCATGCTTTCTGCCTCTTCTATGGTGTCAGTAGCTAATGGAGAGTGGAACAAAGGGGTGTTATTGTGCAATCCGAATTGTCTAACAAGAGATTGCTATCAAAGACCAAGGAAGGTTCTAACAAAAAAGTTACATAAAATTACTGCCTTTTTTAGCAAGTAGAATGAATATTACCTGTAAGATAGTATCAATTTTTTAAAATACATTTTTATTGATTTAGAGATGAAACGACAGAGAGAGAGATACATCAATGATGAGAGAGAATCTTTGGCTGCCTCCTACACACTCCCCACTGGGGATCGGGCCCGCAACCCGGGCATGTGACCTGACCAGAATCGAACCATAATCTCCTAGTTCATAGGTTGATGCTCAACACTGAGCCACACCAGCCAGGTGATAATATCAATTTTTAAGCAAAATAATCAGTTGGGAAAATAGACTTTTAAAACGTTTTAAACTTTTTCTTTGGTCTGCTACTTGATAAGTTGATTCAGAAACTCTCATGCTTCTATTAGCACAATTGAAACAATAAAAATGAAGATAAAAGGTTTTGACTCCTACATTCTAAAATAAATATAATTATCCAATTACTTTAAAAAATCTTCTAATTGCTAGAACTTGTCAAACAAAAATATGTCCTGGTCCAAGTATGCATAATTTGTGTGAAATGAGGCTAAATGAATCTCTATATAAACTGTTAGTCCCTCTCTGGAATAAGGATCAAACTAATGAGAAAATGAAATCTGTGGGCTTCCCTATTCATTCTTCTTTTTATATATACTGCATTAAGACAGCAGAATTGGAGTATCTTGATCATGTCACTTGTGACATCTCGTGAAGAAATGTGGCCTGAAGTAACAATATCACACATATCTCTATTAGACCTCTGTACTATGTCAATAGATCAAGTGCTCATTCCCTTGTTGGATTATCTTGACAAACAGCTCTGACACAGAGCCTGACACATAGAGAATACAACAAATGCTACCTAAATAAGAGAAAAATGATTAGTAAGATCAGAAGTTCTATTGCTCAATGTGACTTTTTTTTTTGCAGTAATTTATTTTTATTTTATTTTTTATTGATTTTTTACAGAGAGGAAGGGAGAGGGATAGACAGTTAGAAATATCAGTCAGCTGCCTCCTGCACACCTCCCACTGGGGATGTGCCTGCAACCAAGGTACATGCCCTTGACCGGAATCGAACCCGGGACCCTTCAGTCCGCAGGCCGATGCTCTATTCACTAATCCAAACTGGTTAGGGCTCAATGTGGCTTTCTTTTGCAGACTAGACTCCAGCCCAAAGCCTTTTCATCTGCTCTGCTTTCCTAAGGGTCTACTTCCTGATGGGGGCAGGTTGGTGCCAAGGCTTGGCTCTCACACTAGGCACTTCAATTTACAACAAGCTCTTGATGAGTAAGTGCTGCATCCACAGTAGCTATGGAGCATCATCACTTTAAAAGCTAGAGATGAAGGGGTAAGGTATACCATTGGTGATACTCTAACCATCAGGCTCAGAATGGAACACTATGTCTAGACTGGGATTCCCAAATTTTAAGAAGGAAACCATATAGAAAGCAGTGGCAATCATTAAAGTATTGGCTTGTGTTGGATTAAATATTCTTTACATTTTGGACTTTAGGAAAAATCATGGGAACTATTTGAAATAGAAGAGAGAATAATATATTAACTGACATGAAGTATTTATTATACTTTATTAAACTGTGACTTCATACACTCTGTAACCTGAAACCACCAGGCCTCTAGTTCATTACAACATATTTGTTTTATTTAAATCAAAACTTGCTGACTTAGTTAACCCTTTATTTATTTTTTTTGCTGAGACTTAAAGTATGCTGCACGCATCCATCAAACCACCCTATGAAATGCAAATTAACCTCTGTATTTCAGCATTTCCTGAATCACCTTCTACCACTGAAGATAACTAAAATACTTCTCTTGATAATTCCTAATTTGAAATTCCTAAAAAAGATTATGGGTGGGAACTAAGGTGGTAACCTAATTTCAAAATCAATAATTTTGAGCTTACTGTTCATAGAGGGTAGGATACTGATTTTTCCCCTACTTCCAGGAGAATCAAGATACACATATATACATATGTATGTGTGTTACTATATTTCTTTTGCTAATCAGATAATATATAACCTTCTAAAAATATAGCCATATTTTCCAAAAGTAAAAAAAGTAGAAAAAAACTAAATGTCCATTAACTGATGAATGGATAAATAAAACATGGTAAATCCATAGAATGGAATACTATCCTATATAATAAAAGGGTAATATGCAAATGGACCCTAACGGGGGAATGACCGGTCACTATGACACACACTGACCACTAGGAGGCAGACGCTCAATGCAGGAGCTGCCCCCTGGTAGTTAGTGCACTTCCATAGGGGGAACACCGCTCAGCCTGAAGCTGGCTAATGGCTGGCCAGCACAGCGGTGGTGGCGGGAGCCTCTCCTGTCTCTGTGGCAGTACTAAGGATGTCTAACTAATGGCTTAGGCCTGCTCCCACAGGGAGCCAGCAGGTAGACATCCCCCGAGGGCTCCCGGACTGCGAGAGGGATGTCTGACTGCCAGCTTAGGCCCGATCCCCCAGGGAGAGGGCCTAAGCCAGCAGGTGGACATACCCTGAGGGCTCCCGGACTGCGAGAGGGTGCAGGCTGGACTGAGGGACACCCCAAGTGCACGAACTTTTGTGCACCGGGCCTCTAGTTCAGCCATAAAAAGGAATGAAATGCTGACACATGCTAAACATGGATGAATCCTGAAAATGTGCTCAGGGAAAGAAGCCAGACATCAAAGGTCAAATATTATATGATTGCATTTATGTGAAATGTTCAGAATAAACAAGTCCATAGAAGGCAGATTAGTGGTTTCCAGTGGCTGGAGAGAGGGGAGAGGGAGAGTGATTGCTAATAGGGACAGGGTTTTTAAAAATATATATATTTTTATTGATTTCAGCGAGGAAGGGAGAGGAAGAGAGAAATAGAAACATCAATGATGAGAGAGAATCATTGATTGGCTGCCTCCTGCACGCCCCCCACTGGGGATCAAGCCCACAACCCAGACATGTGCTCTTGACCAGAATCGAATCCGGAACCCTTTAGTCCACAGGCCAACGCTCTATCCACTGAGCCAAACCAGCCAAGGCTGAGACAGGGTTTCTTTTGAGGATGATGAAAATGTTATGGAATTAGTGGTGATGGTTGTATAATTTTGTGAATATATTAAAAACTACTAAATTGTGCACTTAAAATATGAATTTTATGGTATGTTAATTCTCTCTTCCATAAGTTTAAAAACTGTTTTATTTATTGTTTTTAGAGCGAGAGAGGTAGGGGAGAAAGAAATATTCATTTGTTGTTCCACTTATTTATGTAGTCATTGATTGTTTCTTGTATGTGCCCTGACCAGGGATTGAACCCAAAACCTTGGCTTACCGGATGACACTCTAACCAACTGAGCTGCCCAGCTAGGGCTCTTCCATAAATTAAATATATATATATATATATATATATATATATATATATATGTAGCTAATCATGAAAACAATGACAGTTCTAGTGATTTTTAAGCCAGTCACTGAATTTTTGATAAATCTCTATTTCCTTACCTCTAAATGAAGACATAGGATTAGATGCTCTTTTTAATTTTTCTAGCTTTAAATATTATGCTCTATTTGGAATATAATAGATTTTCATAATTTGGGGATTTCTCAAAGAGCTTTGTCTATAGTATGAAATATGGAACTACAAGTGAAGATGCCTAGGTATTGCCTGACTAACCTTAAGAATGTTGCTCAAGATATCAAAACCCACGTTTTGGATGGGTTTCTTTTAAAGAGAGTAAATATTTCTCTTTAGAAATAAAGAGGAAATTCAACTCCTTGATAAAGCCAAAGATGCCATCAGGATAAAAAGCAGAAGCAGTATAAACCAACAGAATTCAGTTGGCCAGCTCCTAACACCGTAAAATAGGCTTTATCTATACCAAAAGTTTCCTCTCACTCAAAACTGGTACAGTTAAACTCATGATTTCCATTCCATTTTCCCTGAGTTTCACATTATTTCTATCATCTTTTTATAATCTTTCTGCTTTAGTATGTTTAAACTATTCAACTGCAACTACTACTGTCAAACACCAAATCTCATGAGGATTTGTATATAAGCAAGTACTTCAAGTGACCAAATAAAAGTGCCAGACAACCCAAGCTACAGAACCAGGATGATGGTCAGTGGGATAGGACAAAGGATAGCTGCAGAGATGCAACACAAAATAGTTTCAGGCTATTTCGACTGAAGAGTGAAAATAAAATAAAAGCACAATTTATACATGGAAAGAATTTAGTGTTTCAACCAATCACCACAGGGCATATAATTCAAAACACTGAATAAAATATGACTAGAGAAGTATTTGATGTTGGAGCCTTATGCAAAGAAAATCCTTGCAGTTTTAATCAACTCTCTCCTAGCCACCCTTCAGGCTGTTCTACCCTCAGTCTTTGCTATTTCAGTCCATGGCAACTGCATTCTTCATCACATCCCACATCAATCTGTTAGGAAATCCTGTTGGTGCTACCTTTAAATATATATAGAATTAGAACACTTCTCACTGCTCCTACCACAACCAAGACACAATTTTCTCTTTCTCGAATGATTGCAATGGCCTCCTAACCAGACTCTCCAAATTCCAATCTTGCCCCAAATACAATCTATTCTCAATAGCAAGGAGAGTGATTATTTTCAAAGGAGAAGCCCAATCATGTCACCTCTGTTCAAAACCCTCTAAAGATTTTCTATTTCACTTAGAGTAAAAGTTGAAGTTTTTACAATGGCCTACAAGGTCTGATAAGATCTGGTTTCCCATTTCCTCTCTGGCCTTCTGGCCTTTTATTCCAACTACACAGGACTATTTATACTTCTTCAAACTCAAGCCCCAGGGCCTTTGTACTTGCTATTCCCTAGTTATCAGCAAGGCAGGACTCTCTCTGCATCTCTTTTTTTTTTTTTTTAACATATTTTTTTTTAAATATATTTTATTGATTTTTTACAGAGAGGAAGGGAAAGAGATAGAGAGTTAGAAACATCGATGATGAGAGAAACATCGATCAGCTGCCTCCTGCACATCTCCCACTGGGGATGTCCCCGCAACCCAGGTACATGCCCTTGACAGGAATCGAACCTGGGACCCTTCAGTCCACAGGCCGACGCTCTATCCACTGAGCCAAACCGGTTTCGGCTCCGCATCTCTTTAAGTTTGTTAAATGTCATCTGGTTGAAGCCTTCACTAACTTCCCTCAGTCCCCATTTTTTCTTTTATTTCTTATTAAATCTGTTAACATTGGTTAATAACATTCTTTTTTTATTGGTTAATAACATTCTATAAATTTCAGGTGTACAACTTTATAATGTAAAGAGGAAATCCAACTCCTTGATAAAGCCAAAGATGCCATCAGGATAAAAAGCAGAAGCAGTATAAACCAACAGAATTCAGTTGGCCAGCTCCTAACACCGTAAAATAGGCTTTATCTATAACATATACTCTACTGTGTGCTCACCACCCTAAGCCTAGTCTCCTTCCATCACCATATATTTGATCCTCTTTACCCTCTTTGTCTTCTCCCCACCCACCATTTTTCTTGATAGTATTTACCATCTCCTAATATACTGTATACATTACATATTTACTTTGGTCTGTCTTTCCCCATGAAAATATAAACTCCACAAGTGCATGATTTTTTTTTTTGTCTTTTTATTTACTATTGTATCCCACCACCCAGCACAGTAGATGCTGTGCAGAATGAGTGCTGCATGAACTCACCGGTTTCACCAAGGTCACTGCTCTGAAGAAATGTACGGCAGCGCTCCTTGTGCTCCTCGAGGGAACTTCTCTGCTTGTAACTCCTTCCGCAAAACTCACATTTATAGGGTTTCTCAACTATAAGGAGAGCACAGGGGGCACTCAGAGACCCTCAGGGTTACGGAACAAATGGTGCATTGGAGTTCCATGAAAACTGCTCACTAGGAATGAGACTTCTGAGGGCAGCCAGAGAATTTGGATACTTCTGCAATTGCATTACTTTTAAATTTAATAAACTGAAGTTTGGTTATGGTCTATGATGAATTATGATGTATTCTTTGAAAGGACAGTCTCCTTTCACAAATAACAGGATTTGGATTTAATGATTATCATTGAACATAGTGGTTTGGCTCCAGATCCAATCTTGGTTCTTCAGAGAATAATATGGGGCCTTTTTATTCTTCAAGGAGGTTAGTATGGTTTAAGAGAGAAACAGGAAGGGATCACTTATTTTGTGATGTCCATCTGGTTGGAAGTAAAAAATGCTCTATGTTGTGGGAGTTAGCCATTCAGCTAGAAATTGATGGCCTTAGAATGTTGACATATTTGGAAAATTTAGCTCATTCTTGCTAGGTGGATATAAATATAAAGTCTGAGCTAAATTGATAAAAACTGAGCAATAAACTAAGGATAATTTTGAATAACAGAAATAAGGATGAATTGCAAAAATGACTTCATCTTAATTTCTAAGATGAAATAAAGGTTTCCTCAAAAGTTCATCCATACAATTCAGGCCATTTATCATCCCAACTCTTCCAAATGCTCTATTGCTTAAAATATTTAAAAAATAACTTCAACTCTGTGTGCAGGGCTGGCCTTTCTGATTTGTTGATAAAATGTACCCTATAAATTTGTCAGAGTTTTAGAAACTGAGATTTTTATTTTCTAATCCTCTTGCTCTGTTTAAAACAGAGCCTTTGGGATTTAAAGCACTAAAAGATCTTTATGGAATCCCAAATTAAAATAAATGTAGGTTTGCTAGGGCTAAAAATGTTAAGTTTCTGCATAAATTGGTGTCTTCTAAAATCTGTCTTAAAAACGACTACTACTGTTAGATCTTAGTTGAAAAAAAGCAACAGAAGAGAACTATTCTAATTTTCTGGACCAAACTCAGCCTTAATTCATTTCTTTGAACACTAAGTTGTAAATAAAATGCTTCTTTTGCTACTTATGATGTCTCACGGTGGATTTTGTTGGGGCTGATTTGATTATTCCTTAGTCTCTGAATTGTGATCATTTGAGGATTTGGGGCTGAGTTTTAGTCAAAGCAGTGTGTGGATTGACATAAAAACAAACCTTACTTTTTCTTCTTCAATTAAAATGTTGTCAGATAACATCAAGAACATGAGGTCCCAAATTTGAAAAATAAAGTCAGTTTTATTTTTCTAGGAGGGAAGTTCTAAATGTTGAAAACAAATTTATCATCTTGCTTGGTTAAAATAAGAAGTGAAAAACAAGACAGAACATTGTTTTTTATGAATTCTTATTGCTGCTCCTCTTTTAGAGATTAAAAATAATAAGGTTGATCAAGAAGAAAGCTGAGTTTAAAAAATTTAGCCCATGTACACCTAAAACTAATACAATGATATATTATGTCAATTATATTTCAATTAAAAAGAAATTTAGCCAAGAATGGCCAAAAAAAACTTCAAGTTTAGCCCAGAATAGCCAAAAGTAACCACCTACTAATGATTTATACCGTTTACAGTTTTACATAATTTACAAACTATACAACAATGGCTTGTCCAAACTTTGAATGAAAAGTGTGTGTGTGTTTTCAAGGAAAATAATATTTTAATAAAGTTTACCATGAAAATACTAATGGCTCTAATTATTTTGGCAAAAAAATAAGTTAAAAAGGCATTTTTATAAGGCAGGCTCTTCCTGTCTGTGTTGTTCTCTAGGGGAGCAAGGATGGTAAGGAGATGATCATCCCCATTGAGCCAGACGGAGAGCAATTAATGCCTTAATGGAAGTGTAATTAGCCCTAAAGGTCTCTGCTGTTGTAACCCTTCAACAGTAATGACAGATGAAAATCTCCATACTTAACTCTTTCTAGTTTCCGCAATGGGCACTGAGAAACATTTACTAGATATGGAATGCTCCTCGCTCTCACTTACCAGAATGTGTTCTAAGATGACCTGTGAGTGCATCTCTTCTCTGGCATGCGTAGTTGCAGAGGTGACACTTAAAAGGTTTTTCCCCTGTGTGCAGTTTAATGTGGCGGAGGAGGTTACCTTTCTGAGTAAAAGATGCCCCACACTGATTACACTGGAATGGGCGTTCACCTTTAAAAAGGACAAAAAGGAGATTTCTGATCACTGGCAAATGGTGAAGCCTATGCACAGATTAGTTGCTTATGGCAAAAACTCACTTTTTAGACAGTCAGTTTTTATTGGGGTCAGCTCAGAGCTGTATTTCCAGGCGAACATAAGACTTCCTTATGAAAACTTCCCTCCAGAAGAGAAAAAGCACTCACCTTGAAAGGCTATTTTAGGTATTACCTTGTCTTGAATCAGAGCAAAAAAACAAAAATAAGAGTAGCTCTAGAAGAGCTTACTAGATGTAAATTTTTACATTACTCAGCATTCCTTTAAAATATAATCTCAATTTGAAAAAAGAGCCACAGACTAGCTACTAAGGGAGAGAAATACTTCTTTTAAAAGTATTCTTAACAGATGGACTCTATTGGGCTCAATGGGTGTTATATTTGTATGCATTTCCATAGACTACTGTCTGAAGATAAATTTTTTAAAACTGGTAATAAAAACTATATCCTTTCATCTACCAAATTTGAACCCAATATAATGAGATCTGCTTTCCATAGAAGTTATGCAAAAACATAAGAAAGATGCTTAAGAAGTATATTACACAATTCAATTCCTACTTATTAACTGAAGAAAAAATATTTGGCTAACCTAGAACACTGCTCTCTACACTCCTGTTATTCATAGCATTTGCAATGTCTGCCAAATGCATTGTGAAGCAGAAATAAAAATTACTGGGTAAATGGAAATGCAGAGAGGGAGAGGCTAACCTAGAACACTGCTCTCTACACTCCTGTTATTCATAGCATTTGCAATGTCTGCCAAATGCATTGTGAAGCAGAAATAAAAATTACTGGGTAAATGGAAATGCAGAGAGGGAGAGATACATCAGAATTATAGCAAAAATCAATGAAAGTAATCAAAAGTTGTCCCACATTCATTTCTCACATGGTCGCATCAGGACAGTTTTCAGAAGAACGGATAAAGAAGACTATTTACCAGTATGGCTCCGCTTATGAACCATTAAGACATTGAAGCTAATGCAGGATAATCCACACACATCACAGTTCATCTTGCCACTGGTCGGCCTGCTACTATCATATGAGACAACATGTCTCTCCAACTTAATGTTTTCATATTCATTATACTCTCTGGAATAGCTGTAAGGAATTTCAGGCTCTTCTGCATTTCCCATGGGCTCTGGCTTCAAAACATTCTCATCCCTTTCACTATATTCATCTTTCACTTTCGTTGAATCGTCTACAGGGAGGAAAATGCAAGAAATAAACAATGATTATATTTGGATCTATCAAAGCAGCTCAGAGAGCAGACTCACAACTGACAATTAAATACCAAATGAAGCTAACATTATATTGTACATATACAAAACAAGGAAATACCATTAAGATGATCACTCATCATTGGAATTCAGAACCATAGTCAGGGAAAACACACACACACACACACACACACACACACACACACACGACAGTATTTTAGGCCATTCAGAAAATAAGATATAATAGATTTTAGCTATGACTTCTCAAGCAACTATAAAAAAATCATTTTGAGCAACTCTTTTCCAGCACTGGGGAGAAGAAAAGTTTTCAGATCTAGTACCTTTTTTGGTGGCTTCAGTTAAAAGCCAAGATGATAAGCTCTTTGGTTTCAAGAAGAAAGTACTGTTTTAATTCTTCTAATGCATCCATTTTAAACCACTAAGATTGAAAGTTGAATAATAACTACAGCTTTTCTAATTTTAAGCCATGCTTTGCCTCTTCCCTTTCCATGTAGATGAACTGCTAAAATGAGTCTTATCTATCTTGGAACTGATAAAGAGACAACATTGAAAGTAGAGGAAGCTGGCAGTACTAGTGAAATACTGTTGAGAAAGATAAAAGGAGAAGTAATTCTTTAACATAACCTTCTGAGGAGTCACTTTCATTGACATAACTAAATGGAGCTCAACCTAAGGAAGGGGAAAGGGACCTATACCAGCTAAACTCAAGATCCAAGAATTGTAGGACTAGATAGGAAAGAGGGTCTGGTCTAAGTTGGCTGACCAGGTACTATCTTTAAAAGAGTTGCAACATAAGAACATAAGAAATGAATAAGGCAAATCTATGTACTGACACTAACCAAACCTAATATTTGCCTGATGTGATAATAATAAACATTTGTAAGGGATTTTTCATATCTAAAACATGCTGCAGAAATGCTTACTTTCTAAAATATTTGTACTTAGAAACTGGAAGTTATACTTCCTCGTGAGGAATCATAAATCAATGGAATTTTAAGGCTGGAAGGGAATTTGGAGATTATCTAAATTCCTTGTTTTTCAGATAAGAAAATCTGGGAACAGAGATGTTCTTGGTGATTTGTTTAAGATTACAGGGCCAGTTAACAGATAGGATTAGAATGCTGAAGTTGGATTTGACCTCACACATTCGGCACATAAAGTCTAAGTAGCTCATTACTGACATATTCCACACTCCAAACTCTCTCACCAATGGTGTAGATGTTAAAAACCAAAACACTCTGAAGAAAAGATATTTTAAAAAACTACATCCCTTCAAAAACACCAGTGAGTGCAGCTCCTGTTGCCACATAGGAGGAAGTACAACTGCAGCTGTGCCTGGCTTACTACCTTCAACCAAGTTTCAATTTTCACTTCTATCAAGCTTACCTTTCATCTATATTAACTGTGTTTGCTTAATAGAGCAAGACAGGGCCTAACCACCAACAGAGGAGCCATTGCTGCAACACTGTTCCACCACTTCTCACCACGGTTCATGGTTCACAACCTCTCACTCTTTGATTAAAAGAGATGTAGGACTGCAGGACAGTGCCAACATCTTTCAAATTTGCTCATCCTGTGCATCTGGGTTATATATGAATTGATATCCATTTCCTAAATGGAAAGAGGTTCATTCCTTTCTTTCTCTAGACAGGTCTTGCCTGCTTTCAGATGGAATTTGTTTGCTTAAGTGTTTGGGTTGTGTTTTTTTTTAAGAGAAGGATGCACCTGAGGTGTGTACTCTCCTCCCTTCCTCCATCACTCCAGCTGTGGGTGATATCCCACCAAAGCTTGAGTGCTCTTCAGTTTGCATGTAGGCGTTAAAAAGAACCTCAACGGAAAAGTTCAGCTACAGAAAACCAAAAACAGCAGATAGAAAAAAGCCAGCAGAAAATAATCCTTTTAATTTGGGTTATAAATGTTAATATGAACAGACTAGGCCATTCCATGGCCAGTGACAATTTAAAACGAGTAAGATCAACATGTTGGGTCTTTCTAAAAACACAGAACATAAGAGAATTAGTTGCTCCTTCCCTCAGGATTTTGTTTTCAATGAACTTGACTTAGAACTCAAGACTACACTGACAAGGCTCAAGATAAAATCTCAATGCTTGTCCTGTGGGACTTAGCTGTAGAACAAGGAAGACAGTATTTGAGAACAAGGGCCTTAAGGGAAAATGGATAGGCATTAGAGAAGTTCCTTGGACCTACTGGACCAAAAGAGTTCTCAGTATAGATGTTGGTTTGCCTTTAGGGCCTTACCAGTTATTTATTTATTTATTTAGAGAGGGGAAGGGGGAGAGAGAGAAACATCGATGTGAGAAACATGGATTGGTTGCCTCCTATATGCACTTCAACCAGGGATGGAACCCTGGTATGTGCCCTGAGCAGGAAATGAACCTGTGACCTTTCAGCAGACAGGACAATGCTCCAACCAATTAAGCCATACTGGCCAGGGCTAGGATCTTACCAGTTTTAGATTAAAAATCTGGATGGCTTCTCTGTATGGTTATAGGAGATCAACAATTCATTATGGTTTACCATGTGAAGGTAAACAGAGTCAAATATTAGAATATATCAGTATCTAAGATACAGCTGGCATTCCTGAGAGATTATTGGGTTTAGCACCCAGCCTCCAAATATAGTTCATCAAAACCACCAGAAAGACACTAGCCTGCTCTAAGAATGAGATTCCATCCCCTAGGACAGCGGTTCTCAACCTGTGGGTTGTGACCATCGGAAAACACATATAGCATATCAGATATTTACATTACGATTCATAACAGTAGCAAAATTACAGTTATGAAGTAGCAACGAAAATAATTTTATGGTTGGGGGTCACCACAACATGAGGAACTGTATTGAAGGGTCACGGCATTAGGAAGGTTGAAAACCACTGCCCTAGGAGGTAGATTTATTGGAACAGAGAAAAAGAGGTCATTTTACTTATTAACTCTTAAAAATATTAATACATTAGTGGCCTGGGGCACGAATTTGTACACATTGAAAGGAAATTAGAAGAAATATTTTAATATCGCTATTCGTTCTTTCTCTATAATTGAAGTGTCAACCAAATTTACGATCGACAATGACAGATGGAAACACGCGTACGAATGGTGTCAGCGAGAGCTTTATATGTATCGTGCATGTGTAAGTCAACTTAGCCTTTTATATATATAGAATAAACTTGCTTAATTAGACCTGCTTTCTGATTTAGCTAAACTTTTTCCAGCCCAGTGAAGCACCCCAACTTCTCTTTCAGGTAATCGTCAGCAACACAGCAGTAAATACCAACATGAAGCAGATTATTATTGTAGATCACGCAGGGAGAACAAAGGGTAAAATATTTAACTGCAGCAGTGTTTGACTATATTCTGCGCAGTGAGAAAACCTGAAGTCATTTTCAAGGTCCACCATTTCTTACTTCTCTTCAGTTGGGTCAAGTTTCTAAGCTTTCTAAATCTCCGTTTTTTGGCTAATGAAAAGAAAACAGGATTCCACAGAGTCTCCTATCTACTTACTCCAGGACTTCTGTGAGGATCAAATGAGATAAGGCACAGGAAAACACTTCGGAGACACTTGGTTAGTGTAAAATGTTTACACCTGTCTATAAAGCAAGTCGTGTTCCTGGGCTGAAGAAACTACAAGGAGGCTAGTCACTAGGGAGAGGAAGCTGGGCGTTGCTATGTGACATCATTACCCAGAGCCCACAGTGACCGTTTCAAGCTGGGCTGGGTTGTGGGCCACATTTTGCACCATGGTGTCTCGGCAGAGTTGGCTGCAATTTGGTGGGCTGTCACTCCAGGGTGGTGGTGGGGCCTGTGTCCCACTTGGGGGAAGCCAAGTGTTTTGTGGGCACCAGGTCTGCAGTGCCATTTCTCTGTAAATGGCCAGTGCACATCACGGCAGCTCCTGCATTGAGTGTCTGCCCTTTGGTGGTCAGTGCGCGTCATAGCGACCAGTCAGACAGTCGGACACTTAGCATATTAGCTATATATATATAAAATGAAACTTGCCATCTTTGAACCCAAACCTGCTTCTAATGTATGGCTTTTTAAAAAATATATATTTTTATTGATTTCAGAGAGGAAGGGAAAGGGAAAGAGAGATAGAAACACCAATGATAAGAGAGAATCATTGATCGGCTACCTTCCCACACTGGGGATCGAGCCCACAACCTGGGCATGTGCCCTTGATCAGAATCGAACCCGGGACCCTTCAGTCTGCAGACTGGTGCTCTATTCACTCAGCCAAACCGATAGAGCTAATGTATGGCTTCTTTATATTTACAAATGGCATTCCTTCTCTTGGTCTCCAAGCCTTGAAACTGGAATTCTTTTCCTTTCCATCTCACATCAAGTCAGTCTCCAGGACCTATAGATTCTATGTCCTCAGGCTCTCTAAGATGCCAAGTCCTCTCTTCCATTCCATTTGCAATTCAGTTTAACCTCTCATTTCATCATATCTATACTATACTCATTATCCCTCAAAATTATTTTCTAGATGATGTACTACAAAAGT
Source organism: Myotis yumanensis (assembly GCF_028538775.1). NCBI lineage: Eukaryota > Metazoa > Chordata > Mammalia > Chiroptera > Vespertilionidae > Myotis > Myotis yumanensis. The sequence goes on from NW_027224014.1 coordinate 25,623, forward strand.
AATCTATGCTTACTGTTCCTATAGCCTCAAAACTGGTGTAAAATTCCCTGTAATCTGGCTTCAGCCTGCATAATTCACTGATTCTGCGCCCCTGAAAATCAATAATTTCCTGATTCCTAAATCCAATGGCCTTCTGTGTACTATTCTCCCCAATTATTCTGGAGCCCGACACTATAGATCACTATTCCTGTTCTCCTCTACTTATACTTCTCCAATGAAACTATCTTCTTTCCTTGACTTTCAGATTGCTTCTTTATAGCTCCTTTTCCTCCCTCTGCCTCCTACTGTCCTTAACTCTCTCCCCTCGACCCCCTTACACCCTCTCTCCTATGGCAATTTCATCTACTCTTAAGCTTTAACTAGCATTTTATATGAATAATCCCCAAACATATATCCCCAGGTATAATCTCCCCTTCTTCAGATTTCTATTTCCAAAGGCCTCCTATTTATCTTCTCAGTTATTCAGGCTAGAATCTTTACAGTCATCTTTCCTTCCTCTTGTTTGTGCCCCACATTTAATCACTTATTGGTTCTGTTTTTGTACCCTCTGTCCAATCTGCATGCCCATTACCCTAAATCTCAGACCCTCTCCATGATCTATTGTGGTGGCCTCCACATTGTTCTCCCTGCCTCTCTCTCTCTTTTCCAGCTCATCCTATGCAATACCACCATATTGTGCTTCCTAAATGATAGCTCTGGCATATCATCGCCCTGTTAAAATTCTTCAATGCTCTACATTGTCAACAAGATAAAATACGAACTCAGAAACAAAGACTTTAAAGGGCCTTTCAATATCTGGCTCCAACCTATCTTTTGTAATATTTATTGATTTTTTAAAAATATATTTTTATTGATTTCAGAGAGGAAGGGAGAGGGAGAGAGATAGAAACATCAACGACGAGAATCATTGATTGGCTGCCTCCTGTAGCTCCCCCTACAGGGGATTGAGCCAGCAACCCGGGTATATGCCCTTGACTGGAATCAAACCTGGGACCTTTCAGTCCTCAGGCCAAGATTCTATTCATTGAGCCAAACCAGCTAGGACTGTGACATTCATTTTGATTACTCAGATGTCATGAACCAAACTAAACAACTAAGTATTCTTGATGTCATTATTTCTACTGCCTAAAAGGTCTTTCCCCACATTGCCACAGGTCTAAATTCTACACATCTTTTAAGGCCAAACTAATATGTAATTTCCCCCCAATATGCCGTCCCTGGTTCTCTCAGCTACAAAACAATCTATCCTTTTTTGAGTTACTAATAAACTCGCCTCATCTCCTGAATGAACATGGAAACTATCTGAGGTCAGAAGATACACAGGTTTTTTTTTTTTTTTTTAACTTAGTATCCCCTGTAACATTGCTTAACCTGTTTTTGTAAGACTAGAGGTTGTGTAGTTTTAAAATAGAAAATTTGGGGGTCTCACCATAGATCTACTAATTGGGAAATTTGCGTTAAAAATATGCTCTCTGGGTAAATCTTAGGCACAGTGAAATTTGAGAACCACTGCTGTAGAGTTTAACACAGTATTCTGCATAAAGTATTTACAGAATACTTAGTACGTGAATATTAGCCTCCTAACTGGCCCACAGAGTATGTGACCTCTATTTATACTATATCCTATTGTCAGATTAACCATCCTGTTGCACTAAAACCGTTGTTCAGAAACTTGCAATAATTTCATTTTGCTTACAGAATAAGGTCCAAACTCCTTAGTGAGATATTCAAAAGGGCCTCTCCAGAACCTGCCCTGACGATACCTGATCATCCCATTTCTCACTACTCTCCTTGAATCATCCTTTTTCCTAGACTAGAACCTTGCTACTCAAAGTGAGGTCCAAGGAGGAGCTTGTTAGACATGCAGACTCTCGGGTCCATCCCAGACCCACTGAATCAGTTAGCATTTTATCAAGATCCTCAATGATTGTTATGCACATTAACGTTTGAGAAGCACAGTAGCAATATGACTAACCATAGTTTTCCAAGCCTCTTCTCCAGTCTTTCCCCCACATCAACATTCTATCCAAACTTCCAGATGCTGTTTAAATGCTTTTGCTTCCAGTCTTCCTTGATATCCTAAATTAGAAAATTTTTTTCCAATTCCTGTGCTTTCTCATATACCTACTTTATTCTACTTTATATTTAGCATAATGTTATTAACCTCTACAGATTCACCTTGTATAGTTGATGTGTTCATAAAAGGTTATATGTATAACCAATAATATTGTTCCACAGACTTACCTTATACATTCAGAGATGTGTTTATCTGGCAACATCTAAACGCAAAAAAATCTTTAAAATCTAGCAAGAAATACTTGAGTATACTTGAGGAACTGCCCTACAGTATCCCGAAATCTTCTGTAAAGTGAATACAGCTTTTTTTTTTTAATATATATTTTTTTATTGATT
>NW_027224015.1:0-28033 GCF_028538775.1 Myotis yumanensis
TCCATGTACAATCATTGTGTATTTTAAGAGTATTACCAACATGAGACAGTTTTCTTAGATATATATACATGAATCTTCAGGATTGAAACTGTTTCATTCAAAAAACTCTAGCCAATTCAGGCAAAATAGTAAATGTGAACAGTATTCTCTTGATTTAAAGGCTTCATACACAAATTCTGAGCTCTATAAACCACAATTCTACATGTTTGAAAGAGCTTTCTTCAGAATAATGCCAAGTCAGTTAGCCAGAATTGTTACATTATCAGTAATCTTTTCACTTCACAGTTTTATACCTCAAATCTCAGTGTTTGAACAAGGCCTTAACGAAAGTATGGCTGTATTTCCTTTTATTTTAAGGGTTTTCACATGTTTCTAATCATTTCCATGTACAATCATTTTGTATTTTAAGAGTATTTCCAACATGAGACAGTTTTCTAGATATATATACATAAATCTTCAATATTGAACCTGTTTCATACAAAAAGCTATAGCCATTTCAGCCAAAATAGTAAATGTGAACAGTATTCTCATTATTTAAAGGCTTCGTATACAAATTCCGAGCTCTGTAAATGGCACTTCTTCATGTGTGAAAGACCTTTCTTCAGAAAAACATCAAGTCAGTTACCCAGAATTGTAACATTATCAGTAATCTTGTCATTTCACAGCTTTATACCTGTAATCTCAGTGTTTGAACAGGGCCTTAACGAAATTATGGCTGTATTTCCTTGTATTTTAAGGGTTTCTCATGTTTCTAATCATTTCAATGTACAATCATTGTGTATTTTAAGAGTTCTTCCAACATGAGACAATTTTCTTACATATATATACATGAATCTTCAGGATTGAAACTGTTTTATTCAAAAAACTCTAGTCAATTCAGCCAAAATAGTAAATGTGAACAGTATTCTCTTTATTTAAAGGCTTCATACACAAATTCTGAGCTCTATAAACCACAATTCTACATGTTTGAAAGAACTTTCTTCAGAAAAATGCCAAGTCAATTAGCCAGAATTGTTACATTATCAGTAATCTTGTCACAGCACAGCGTTATACCTCAAATCTCAGGGTTTGAACAGGGCCTTAACGAAAGTATGGCTGTATTTCCTTGTATTTTAAGGGTTTTCACATGTTTCTAATCATTTCCAAGTACAATCATTGTGTATTTTAAGAGGATTACCAACATGAGACAGTTTTCTTAGATATATATACATGAATCTTCAGGATTGAAACTGTTTCTTTCAAAAAACTCTAGCCAATTCAGACAACATAGTAAATGTGAACAGTATTCTCTGTATTTAAAGGCTCCATACACAAATTCTGAGCTCTGTAAATGGCAATTCTTCATGTGTGAAAGAACTTTCTTCAGAAAAACATCAAGTCACTTAGCCAGAATTGTAACATTATCAGTAATCTTGTCATTTCACAGCTTTATACCTCTAATCTCAGTGTTTGAACAGGGCCGTAAAGAAAGTATGGCTGTATTTCCTTGTATTTTAAGGGTTTTCACACGTTTCTAATCATTTCCATGTACAATCATTGTGTATTTTAAGAGTATTACCAACATGAGACAGTTTTCTTAGATATATATACATGAATCTTCAGGATTCAAACTGTGTTTTACAAAAAACTCTAGCCAATTCAGGCAAAATAGTAAATGTGAACAGTATTCTCTTTATTTAAAGGCTTCATACACAAATTCTGAGCTCTATAAACCACAATTCTACATGTTTGAAAGAACTTTCTTCAGAATAATGCCAAGTCAGTTAGCCAGAATTGTTACATTATCTGTAATCTTGTCACTTCACAGCTTTATACCTCAAATCGCAGTGTTTGAACAAGGCATTAATGAAATTATGGCTGTATTTCCTTTTATTTTAAGGGTTTTCACATGTTTCTAATCATTTCCATGTACAATCATTTTGTATTTTAAGAGTATTACCAACATGAGACAGTTTTCTAGATATATATATACATAAATCTTCCAGATTGAAACTGTTTCATACAAAAAACTATAGCCAATTCAGCCAAAATAGTAAATGTGAACTGTATTCTCTTTATTTAACGGCTTCATACACAAATTCCGAGCTCTGTAAATGGCAATTCTTCATGTGTGAAAGACCTTTCTTCAGAAAAACATCAAGTCAGTTAGCCAGAATTTTAACATTATCAGTAATCTTGTCATTTCACAGCTTTATAACTCTAATTTCAGAGTTTGAACAGGGCCTTAACGAAAGTATCACAGTATTTCCTTGTATTTTAATGGTTTTCTCACGTTTCAAATCATTTCTATATACAATCACTGTGTATTTTAAGAGTATTACCAACATGAAACAGTTTTCTTAGATATATATACATGAATCTTCAGGATTCAAACTGTTTCATTCAAAAAACTCTAGCCAATTCCGCCAAAATAGTAAATGTGAACAGTATTCTCTTTATTTAAATGCTTCATACACAAATTCTGAGCTCTACAAACCACAATAGTACATGTTTGAAAGAACTTTCTTCAGAGAAACGCCAAGTCAGTTAGCCAGAATTGTTACATTATCAGTAATCTTGTCACACCACAGCGTTATACCTCAAATCTCAGGGTTTGAACAGGGCCTTAACGAAAGTATGGCTGTATTTCCTTGTATTTAAGGGTTTTCACATGTTTCTAATCATTTCCAAGTACAGTCATTGTGTATTTTAAGAGGATTACCAAAATGAGACAGTTTTCTTAGATATATATACATGAATCTTCAGGATTGAAACTGTTTCTTTCAAAAAACTCTAGCCAATTCAGACAACATAGTAAATGTGAACAGTATTCTCAGTATTTAAAGGCTTCATACACAAATTCTGAGCTCTGTAAATGGCAATTCTTCATGTGTGAAAGAACTTTCTTCAGAAAAACATCAAGTCACTTAGCCAGAATTGTAACATTATCAGTAATCTTGTCATTTCACAGCTTTATACCTCTAATCTCAGTGTTTGAACAGGGCCGTAACGAAAGTATGGCTGTATTCCCATGTATTTTAAGGGTTTTCACACGTTTCTAATCATTTCCATGTACAATCATTGTGTATTTTAAGAGTATTACCAACATGAGACAGTTTTCTTACATATGTATACATGAATCTTCAGGATTCAAACTGTTTCATTCAAAAAACTCTAGCCAATTCAGCCAAAATAGTAATTGTGAACAGTATTCTCTTTATTTAACAGCTTCATACACAAATTCCGAGCTCGATGAATGGCAATTCTTCATGTGTGAAAGACCTTTCTTCAGAAAAACATCAAGTTAGTTAGCCAGAATTGTAACATTATTAGTAATCTTGTCATTTCACAGCTTTATACCTGTAATCTCAGTGTTTGAACAGGGCCTTAACGAAATTATGGCTGTATTTCCTGGTATTTTAAGGGTTTTCTCATGTTTCTAATCATTTCAATGTACAATCATTGTGTATTTTAAGAGTTCCTCCAACATGAGACAATTTTCTTACATATATATGCATGAATCTTCAGGATTGAAACTGTTTCATTCAAAAAACGCCAGCCAATTCAGCCAAAATAGCAAATGTGAACAGTGTTCTCTTTATTTAAAGGCTTTATACACAAATTCTGAGGTCTATAAATGTCAATTCTACAAGTTTGAAAGAACTTTCTTCAGAAAAACGCCAAGTCAGTTAGCCAGAATTGTTACATTATCAGTAATCTTGTCATTTCACAGCTTTATACCTCTCATCTCAGTGTTTGAACAGGGCCTTAATGAAAGTATGGATGTATTTCCTTGTATTTTAAGGTTTTTCACACGTTTCTAATCATTTCCATGTACAATCATTGTGTATTTTAAGAGTATTACCAACATGAGACAGTTTTCTTAGATATATATACATGAATCTTCAGGATTGAAACTGTTTCATTCAAAAAACTCTAGCCAATTCAGCCAAAATAGTAAATGTGAACAGTATTCTCTTGATTTAAAGGCTTCATACACAAATTCTGAGCTCTATAAACCACAAATCTACATGTTTGAAAGAACTTTCTTCAGAATAATGCCAAGTCAGTTAGCCAGAATTTTTACATTATCAGTAATCTTTTCACTTCACAGTTTTATACCTCAAATCTCACTGTTTGAACAAGGCCTTAACGAAAGTATGGCTGTATTTCCTTGTATTTAAGGGTTTTCACATGTTTCTAATCATTTCCAAGTACAATCATTGTGTATTTTTAGAGGATTACCAAAATGAGACAGTTTTCTTAGATATATATTCATGAATCTTCAGGATTGAAACTGTTTCTTTCAAAAAACTCTAGCCAATTCAGACAACACAGTAAATGTGAACAGTATTCTCCGTATTTAAAGGCTTCATACACAAATTCTGAGCTCTGTAAATGGCAATTCTTCATGTGTGAAAGAACTTTCTTCAGAAAAACATCAAGTCACTTAGCCAGAATTGTAACATTATCAGTAATCTTGTCATTTCACAGCTTTATACCTCTAATCTCAGTGTTTGAACAGGGCCGTAACGAAAGTATGGCTGTATTTCCTTGTATTTTAAGGGTTTTCACACGTTTCTAATCATTTCCATGTTCAATCATTGTGTATTTTAAGAGTATTACCAACATGAGACAGTTTTCTTACATATGTATACATGAATCTTCAGAATTCAAACTGTTTCATCAAAAAACTCTAGCCAATTCAGCCAAAATAGCAAATGTGAACAGTGTTCTCTTTATTTAACAGCTTCATACACAAATTCCGAGCTCGATGAATGGCAATTCTTCATGTGTGAAAGACCTTTCTTCAGAAAAACATCAAGTTAGTTAGCCAGAATTGTAACATTATCAGTAATCTTGTCATTTCACAGCTTTATACCTGTAATCTCAGTGTTTGAACAGGGCCTTAACGAAATTATGGCTGTATTTACTTGTATTTTAAGGGTTTTCACATGTTTCTAATCATATCCATGTACAATCATTTTCTATTTTAAGAGTATTTCCAACATGAGACAGTTTTCTAGATATATATACATAAATCTTCAATATTGAACCTGTTTCATACAAATAGCTATAGCCAATTCAGCCAAAATAGTAAATGTGAACAGTATTCTCTTTATTTAAAGGCTTCATACACAAATTCCGAGCTCTGTAAATGGCAATTCTTCATGTGTGAAAGACCTTTCTTCAGAAAAACATCAAGGCTGTTACCCAGAATTGTAACATTATCAGTAATCTTGTCATTTCACAGCTTTATACCTCTAATCTCAGTGTTTGAACAGGGCTGTAACGAAATTATGGCTGTATTTCCTTGTATTTTAAGGGTTTTCTCGTGTTTCTAATCATTTCAATGTACAATCATTGTGTATTTTAAGAGTTCTTCCAACATGAGACAATTTTCTTACATATATATACATGAATCTTTAGGATTGAAACTGTTTCATTCAAAAAACTCCAGCCAATTCAGCCAAAATAGCAAATGTGAACAGTGTTCTCTTTATTTAAAGGCTTTATACACAAATTCTGAGGTCTATAAATGGCAATTCTACAAGTTTGAAAGAACTTTCTTCAGAAAAATGCCAAGTCAGTTAGCCAGAATTGTTACATTATCAGTAATCTTGTCATTTCACAGCTTTATACCTCTAATCTCAGTGTTTGAACAGGGCCTTAATGAAAGTATGGCTGTATTTCCTTGTATTTTAAGGGTTTTCACACGTTTCTAATCATTTCAATGTACAATCATTGTGTATTTTAAGAGTATTACCAACATGAGACAGTTTTCTTAGATATATATACATGAATCTTCAGGATTGAAACTGTTTCATTCAAAAAACTCTAGCCAATTCAGGCAAAATAGTAAATGTGAACAGTATTCTCTTGATTTAAAGGCTTCATACACAAATTCTGAGCTCTATAAACCACAATTCTACATGTTTGAAAGAACTTTCTTCAGAATAATGCCAAGTCAGTTAGCCAGAATTGTTACATTATCAGTAATCTTTTCCCTTCACAGTTTTATACCTCAAATCTCACTGTTTGAACAAGGCCTTAACGAAAGTATGGCTGTATTTCCTTGTATTTAAGGGTTTTCACATGTTTCTAATCATTTCCAAGTACAATCATTGTGTATTTTAAGAGGATTACCAAAATGAGACAGTTTTCTTAGATATATATACATGAATCTTCAGGATTGAAACTGTTTCTTTAAAAAAACTCTAGCCAATTCAGACAACACAGTAAATGTGAACAGTATTCTCTGTATTTAAAGGCTTCATACACAAATTCTGAGCTCTGTAAATGGCAATTCTTCATGTGTGAAAGAACTTTCTTCAGAAAAACATCAAGTCACTTAGCCAGAATTGTAACATTATCAGTAATCTTGTCATTTCACAGCTTTATACCTCTAATCTCAGTGTTTGAACAGGGCCGTAACGAAAGTATGGCTGTATTTCCTTGTATTTTAAGGGTTTTCACACGTTTCTAATCATTTCCATGTACAATCATTGTGTATTTTAAGAGTATTACCAACATGAGACAGTTTTCTTATATATGTATACATGAATCTTCAGAATTCAAACTGTTTCATTCAGAAAACTCTAGCCAATTCAGCCAAAATAGCAAATGTGAACAGCGTTCTCTTTATTTAACAGCTTCATACACAAATTCCGAGCTCGATGAATGGCAATTCTTCATGTGTGAAAGACCTTTCTTCAGAAAAACATCAAGTTAGTTAGCCAGAATTGTAACATTATCAGTAATCTTGTCATTTCACAGCTTTATAGCTGTAATCTCAGTGTTTGAACAGGGCCTTAACGAAATTATGGCTGTATTTACTTGTATTTTAAGGGTTTTCACATGTTTCTAATCATATCCATGTACAATCATTTTCTATTTTAAGAGTATTTCCAACATGAGACAGTTTTCTAGATATATATACATAAATCTTCAATATTGAACCTGTTTCATACAAATAGCTATAGCCAATTCAGCCAAAATAGTAAATGTGAACAGTATTCTCTTTATTTAAAGGCTTCATACACAAATTCCGAGCTCTGTAAATGGCAATTCTTCATGTGTGAAAGACCTTTCTTCAGAAAAACATCAAGTCAGTTACCCAGAATTATAACATTATCAGTAATCTTGTCATTTCACAGCTTTATACCTGTAATCTCAGTGTTTGAACAGGGCCTTAACGAAATTATGGCTGTATTTCCTTGTATTTTAAGGGTTTTCTCATGTTTCTAATCATTTCAATGTACAATCATTGTGTATTTTTGAGTTCTTCCAACATGAGACAATTTTCTTACATATATATACATGAATCTTCAGGATTGAAACTGTTTCATTCAAAAAACTCCAGCCAATTCAGCCAAAATAGCAAATGTGAACAGTGTTCTCTTTATTTAAAGGCTTTATACACAAATTCTGAGGTCTATAAATGGCAATTCTACCAGTTTGAAAGAACTTTCTTCAGAAAAATGCCAAGTCAGTTAGCCAGAATTGTTACATTATCAGTAATCTTGTCATTTCACAGCTTTATACCTCTAATCTCAGTGTTTGAACAGGGCCGTAACGAAAGTATGGCTGTATTTCCTTGTATTTTAAGGGTTTTCACACGTTTCTAATCATTTCCATGTACAATCATTGTGTATTTTAAGAGTATTACCAACATGAGACAGTTTTCTTACATATGTATACATGAATCTTCAGAATTCAAACTGTTTCATTCAGAAAACTCTAGCCAATTCAGCCAAAATAGCAAATGTGAACAGTGTTCTCTTTATTTAACAGCTTCATACACAAATTCCGAGCTCGATGAATGGCAATTCTTCATGTGTGAAAGACCTTTCTTCAGAAAAACATCAAGTTAGTTAGCCAGAATTGTAACATTATCAGTAATCTTGTCATTTCACAGCTTTATACCTGTAATCTCAGTGTTTGAACAGGGCCTTAACGAAATTATGGCTGTATTTACTTGTATTTTAAGGGTTTTCACATGTTTCTAATCATATCCATGTACAATCATTTTCTATTTTAAGAGTATTTCCAACATGAGACAGTTTTCTAGATATATATACATAAATCTTCAATATTGAACCTGTTTCATACAAATAGCTATAGCCAATTCAGCCAAAATAGTAAATGTGAACAGTATTCTCTTTATTTAAAGGCTTCATACACAAATTCCGAGCTCTGTAAATGGCAATTCTTCATGTGTGAAAGACCTTTCTTCAGAAAAACATCAAGGCTGTTACCCAGAATTGTAACATTATCAGTAATCTTGTCATTTCACAGCTTTATACCTCTAATCTCAGTGTTTGAACAGGGCTGTAACGAAATTATGGCTGTATTTCCTTGTATTTTAAGGGTTTTCTCGTGTTTCTAATCATTTCAATGTACAATCATTGTGTATTTTAAGAGTTCTTCCAACATGAGACAATTTTCTTACATATATATACATGAATCTTTAGGATTGAAACTGTTTCATTCAAAAAACTCCAGCCAATTCAGCCAAAATAGCAAATGTGAACAGTGTTCTCTTTATTTAAAGGCTTTATACACAAATTCTGAGGTCTATAAATGGCAATTCTACAAGTTTGAAAGAACTTTCTTCAGAAAAACGCCAAGTCAGTTAGCCAGAATTGTTACATTATCAGTAATCTTGTCATTTCACAGCTTTATACCTCTAATCTCAGTGTTTGAACAGGGCCTTAATGAAAGTATGGCTGTATTTCCTTGTATTTTAATGGTTTTCACACGTTTCTAATCATTTCCATGTACAATCATTGTGTATTTTAAGAGTATTACCAACATGAGACAGTTTTCTTAGATATATATACATGAATCTTCAGGATTGAAACTGTTTCATTCAAAAAACTCTAGCCAATTCAGGCAAAATAGTAAATGTGAACAGTATTCTCTTGATTTAAAGGCTTCATACACAAATTCTGAGCTCTATAAACCACAATTCTACATGTTTGAAAGAACTTTCTTCAGAATAATGCCAAGTCAGTTAGCCAGAATTGTTACATTATCAGTAATCTTTTCCCTTCACAGTTTTAAACCTCAAATCTCACTGTTTGAACAAGGCCTTAACGAAAGTATGGCTGTATTTCCTTGTATTTAAGGGTTTTCACATGTTTCTAATCATTTCCAAGTACAATCATTGTGTATTTTAAGAGGATTACCAAAATGAGACAGTTTTCTTAGATATATATACATGAATCTTCAGGATTGAAACTGTTTCTTTAAAAAAACTCTAGCCAATTCAGACAACACAGTAAATGTGAACAGTATTCTCTGTATTTAAAGGCTTCATACACAAATTCTGAGCTCTGTAAATGGCAATTCTTCATGTGTGAAAGAACTTTCTTCAGAAAAACATCAAGTCACTTAGCCAGAATTGTAACATTATCAGTAATCTTGTCATTTCCCAGCTTTATACCTCTAATCTCAGTGTTTGAACAGGGCCGTAACGAAAGTATGGCTGTATTTCCTTGTATTTTAAGGGTTTTCACACGTTTCTAATCATTTCCATGTACAATCATTGTGTATTTTAAGAGTATTACCAACATGAGACAGTTTTCTTACATATGTATACATGAATCTTCAGAATTCAAACTGTTTCATTCAGAAAACTCTAGCCAATTCAGCCAAAATAGCAAATGTGAACAGTGTTCTCTTTATTTAACAGCTTCATACACAAATTCCGAGCTCGATGAATGGCAATTCTTCATGTGTGAAAGACCTTTCTTCAGAAAAACATCAAGTTAGTTAGCCAGAATTGTAACATTATCAGTAATCTTGTCATTTCACAGCTTTATAGCTGTAATCTCAGTGTTTGAACAGGGCCTTAACGAAATTATGGCTGTATTTACTTGTATTTTAAGGGTTTTCACATGTTTCTAATCATATCCATGTACAATCATTTTCTATTTTAAGAGTATTTCCAACATGAGACAGTTTTCTAGATATATATACATAAATCTTCAATATTGAACCTGTTTCATACAAATAGCTATAGCCAATTCAGCCAAAATAGTAAATGTGAACAGTATTCTCTTTATTTAAAGGCTTCATACACAAATTCCGAGCTCTGTAAATGGCAATTCTTCATGTGTGAAAGACCTTTCTTCAGAAAAACATCAAGTCAGTTACCCAGAATTGTAACATTATCAGTAATCTTGTCATTTCACAGCTTTATACCTGTAATCTCAGTGTTTGAACAGGGCCTTAACGAAATTATGGCTGTATTTCCTTGTATTTTAAGGGTTTTCTCATGTTTCTAATCATTTCAATGTACAATCATTGTGTATTTTTGAGTTCTTCCAACATGAGACAATTTTCTTACATATATATACATGAATCTTCAGGATTGAAACTGTTTCATTCAAAAAACTCCAGCCAATTCAGCCAAAATAGCAAATGTGAACAGTGTTCTCTTTATTTAAAGGCTTTATACACAAATTCTGAGGTCTATAAATGGCAATTCTACCAGTTTGAAAGAACTTTCTTCAGAAAAACGCCAAGTCAGTTAGCCAGAATTGTTACATTATCAGTAATCTTGTCATTTCACAGCTTTATACCTCTAATCTCAGTGTTTGAACAGGGCCTTAATGAAAGTATGGCTGTATTTCCTTGTATTTTAAGGGTTTTCACACGTTTCTAATCATTTCCATGTACAATCATTGTGTATTTTAAGAGTATTACCAACATGAGACAGTTTTCTTAGATATATATACATGAATCTTCAGGATTGAAACTGTTTCATTCAAAAAACTCTAGCCAATTCAGGCAAAATAGTAAATGTGAACAGTTTTCTCTTGATTTAAAGGCTTCATACACAAATTCTGAGCTCTATAAACCACAATTCTACATGTTTGAAAGAACTTTCTTCAGAATAATGCCAAGTCAGTTAGCCAGAATTGTTACATTATCAGTAATCTTTTCCCTTCACAGTTTTATACCTCAAATCTCACTGTTTGAACAAGGCCTTAACGAAAGTATGGCTGTATTTCCTTGTATTTAAGGGTTTTCACATGTTTCTAATCATTTCCAAGTACAATCATTGTGTATTTTAAGAGGATTACCAAAATGAGACAGTTTTCTTACATATATACATGAATCTTCAGGATTGAAACTGTTTCTTTAAAAAAACTCTAGCCAATTCAGACAACACAGTAAATGTGAACAGTATTCTCTGTATTTAAAGGCTTCATACAAAAATTCTGAGCTCTGTAAATGGCAATTCTTCATGTGTGAAAGAACTTTCTTCAGAAAAACATCAAGTCACTTAGCCAGAATTGTAACATTATCAGTAATCTTGTCATTTCACAGCTTTATACCTCTAATCTCAGTGTTTGAACAGGGCCGTAACGAAAGTATGGCTGTATTTCCTTGTATTTTAAGGGTTTTCACACGTTTCTAATCATTTCCATGTACAATCATTGTGTATTTTAAGAGTATTACCAACATGAGACAGTTTTCTTACATATGTATACATGAATCTTCAGAATTCAAACTGTTTCATTCAGAAAACTCTAGCCAATTCAGCCAAAATAGCAAATGTGAACAGTGTTCTCTTTATTTAACAGCTTCATACACAAATTCCGAGCTCGATGAATGGCAATTCTTCATGTGTGAAAGACCTTTCTTCAGAAAAACATCAAGTTAGTTAGCCAGAATTGTAACATTATCAGTAATCTTGTCATTTCACAGCTTTATACCTGTAATCTCAGTGTTTGAACAGGGCCTTAACGAAATTATGGCTGTATTTACTTGTATTTTAAGGGTTTTCACATGTTTCTAATCATATCCATGTACAATCATTTTCTATTTTAAGAGTATTTCCAACATGAGACAGTTTTCTAGATATATATACATAAATCTTCAATATTGAACCTGTTTCATACAAATAGCTATAGCCAATTCAGCCAAAATATTAAATGTGAACAGTATTCTCTTTATTTAAAGGCTTCATACACAAATTCCGAGCTCTGTAAATGGCAATTCTTCATGTGTGAAAGACCTTTCTTCAGAAAAACATCAAGTCAGTTACCCAGAATTGTAACATTATCAGTAATCTTGTCATTTCACAGCTTTATACCTGTAATCTCAGTGTTTGAACAGGGCCTTAACGAAATTATGGCTGTATTTCCTTGTATTTTAAGGGTTTTCTCATGTTTCTAATCATTTCAATGTACAATCATTGTGTATTTTAAGAGTATTACCAACATGAGACAGTTTTCTTACATATATATACATGAATCTTCAGGATTGAAACTGTTTCATTCAAAAAACTCCAGCCAATTCAGCCAAAATAGCAAATCTGAACAGTGTTCTCTTTATTTAAAGGCTTTATACACAAATTCTGAGGTCTATATATGGCAATTCTACAAGTTTGAAAGAACTTTCTTCAGAAAAACGCCAGGTCAGTTAGCCAGAATTGTTACATTATCAGTAATCTTGTCATTTCACAGCTTTATACCTCTAATCTCAGTGTTTGAACAGGGCCTTAATGAAAGTATGGCTGTATTTCCTTGTATTTTAAGGGTTTTCACACGTTTCTAATCATTTCCATGTACAATCATTGTGTATTTTAAGAGTATTACCAACATGAGACAGTTTTCTTAGATATATATACATGAATCTTCAGGATTCAAACTGTGTTTTTCAAAAAACTCTAGCCAGTTCAGGCAAAATAGTAAATGTGAACAGTATTCTCTTGATTTAAAGGCTTCATACACAAATTCTGAGCTCTATAAACCACAATTCTACATGTTTCAAAGAACTTTCTTCAGAATAATGCCAAGTCAGCTAGCCAGAATTGTTACATTATCTGTAATCTTGTCACTTCACAGCTTTATACCTCAAATCTCAGTGTTTGAACAAGGCCTTAATGAAATTATCGCTGTATTTCCTTTTATTTTAAGGGTTTTCACATGTTTCTAATCATTTCCATGTACAATCATTTTGTATTTTAAGAGTATTACCAACATGAGACAGTTTTCTAGATATATATATACATAAATCTTCCAGATTGAAACATTTTCATACAAAAAACTATAGCCAATTCAGCCAAAATAGTAAATGTGAACTGTATTCTCTTTATTTAACGGCTTCATACACAAATTCCGAGCTCTGTAAATGGCAATTCTTCATGTGTGAAAGACCTTTCTTCAGAAAAACATCAAGTCAGTTAGCCAGAATTTTAACATTATCAGTAATCTTGTCATTTCACAGCTTTATAACTCTAATTTCAGTGTTTGAACAGGGCCTTAACGAAAGTATCGCAGTATTTCCTTGTATTTTAATGGTTTTCTCACGTTTCAAATCATTTCTATATACAATCACTGTGTATTTTAAGAGTATTACCAATATGAAACAGTTTTCTTAGATATATATACATGAATCTTCAGGATTCAAACTGTTTCATTCAAAAAACTCTAGCCAATTCAGCCAAAATAGTAAATGTGAACAGTATTCTCTTTATTTAAAGGCTTCATACACAAATTCTGATCTCTACAAACCAGAATTCTACATGTTTGAAAGGACTTTCTTCAGGAAAACTCCAACTCAGTTTTGTAGAATTGTTACATTATCAGTAACCTTGTCATTTCACAGCTTTATACCTCTAATCTCAGTTTTTGAACAGTGGCTTAACGAATGTATCGCTGTATATACTTTTATTTTAAGGGTTTTCACACGTTTCTAATCATTTCCATGTACAATCATTGTGAATTTTAATAATATTACCAACATGAGACAGTTTTCCTAGGTATATATACATGAATCTTTAGGATTCAAACAGTTTCATTCAAAAAACTCTAGCCAACTCAGCCAAAATAGTATATGTGAACAGTATTCTCTTTATTTAAAGGCTTCATACACAAATTTGAGCTCTGTACATGGCAATTCTACATGTTTGAGAGAACTTTCCTCAGAAAAACATCAAGTCAGTTAGCCAGAATTGTTACATTATCAGTAAACTTGTCATTTCAAAGCTTTATACCTCTAAACTCAGTGTTTGAACAGGGCCATAACGAAAGAATGGCTGTATTTACTTGTATTTTAAGGTTTTCAACACGTTTCAAATCATTTCCATGAGCAATCACGGTGTATTTTAAGAGTTTTACCAACATGAGACTGTTTTCTTAGATATATATATATATCTTCAGGATTGAAACTGTTTCATTAAAAAAACTCTAGCTAATTCAGCCAAAATAGTAAAGGTGAACAGTATTCTCTTTATTTAAAGGCTTTATACACAAATTCTGAGCTCTATAAATGGCAATTCTACATGTTTTAAAGGACTTTTTTCAGAAAAACGCCAAGTCAGTTAGCCAGTATTGTTACATTATCAGTAATCTTGTCAATTCACAGCTTTATACCTCTAATCTTAGTGTTTGAACAGTGGATTAACGAATGTATGGCTGTATTTACTCGTATTTTAAGCGTTTTCACACGTTTCTAATCATTTCAATGTACAATCATTGTGGATTTTAAGAGTTCTTCCAACATGAGACAGTTTTCTTAGATATGTATACATGAATCTTCAGGATTGAAACTGTTTCATTTCAAAAAATCTAGCCAATTCAGCCAAAATAGTAAATGTGAACAGTATTGTCTTTATTTAAAGGCTTCATACACAAATTCTGAGCTCTGTACATGGCAATTTTACATGTTTGAAAGACCTTTCCTCAGAAAAACATCAAGTCAGTTAGCCAGAATTATTACATTATCAGTAAACTTGTCATTTCAAAGCTTTATACCTCTAAACTCAGTGTTTGAACAGGGCCATAACGAAAGAATGGGTGTATTTATTTGTATTTTAAGGTTTTCAACACGTTTCAAATCATTTCCATGAACAATCATGGTGTATTTTAAGAGTTTTACCAACATGAGACTGTTTTCTTAGATATATATATATAATCTTCAGGATTGAAACTGTTTCATTCAAAAAACTCTAGCTAATTCAGCCAAAATAGTAAATGTGAACAGTATTCTCTTTATTGAAAGGCTTTATACACAAATTCTGAGCTCTATAAATCGCAATTCTACATTTTGAAAGGACTTTCTTCAGAAAAACGCCAAGTCAGTTAGCCAGAATTGTTACATTATCAGTAATCTTGTCAATTCACAGCTTTATACCTCTAATCTCAGTGATTGAACAGTGGCTTAACGAATGTATCGCTGTATATACTTTTATTTCAAGGGTTTTCACACGTTTCTAATCATTTCCATGTACAATCGTTGTGTATTTTAAGAGTATTACCAACATGAGACAGTTTTCTTAGATATATATACATGAATCTTCAGGATTCAAACAGTTTCATTCAAAAAACTCTAGCCAATTCTTCCAAAATAGCAAATGTGAACAGTGTTCTCTTTATTTAAAGGCTTTATACACAAATTCTGAGGTCTATAAATGGCAATTCTACAAGTTTGAAAGAACTTTCTTCAGAAAAACGCCAAGTCAGTTAGCCAGAATTGTTACATTATCAGTAATCTTGTCATTTCACAGCTTTATACCTCTAATCTCAGTGTTTGAACAGGGCCTTAATGAAAGTATGGCTGTATTTCCTTGTATTTTAAGGGTTTTCACACGTTTCTAATCATTTCCATGTACAATCATTGTGTATTTTAAGAGTATTACCAACATGAGACAGTTTTCTTAGATATATATACATGAATCTTCAGGATTGAAACTGTTTCATTCAAAAAACTCTAGCCAATTCAGGCAAAATAGTAAATGTGAACAGTATTCTCTTGATTTAAAGGCTTCATACACAAATTCTGAGCTCTATAAACCACAATTCTACATGTTTGAAAGAACTTTCTTCAGAATAATGCCAAGTCAGTTAGCCAGAATTGTTACATTATCAGTAATCTTTTCAGTTCACAGTTTTATACCTCAAATCTCAGTGTTTGAACAAGGCCTTAACGAAAGTATGGCTGTATTTCCTTTTATTTTAAGGGTTTTCACATGTTTCTAATCATTTCCATGTACAATCATTTTGTATTTTAAGAGTATTACCAACATGAGACAGTTTTCTAGATATATATATACATAAATCTTCCAGATTGAAACGGTTTCATACAAAAAACTATAGCCAATTCAGCCAAAATAGTTAATGTGAACTGTATTCTCTTTATTTAACGGCTTCATAAACAAATTCCGAGCTCTGTAAATGGCAATTCTTCATGTGTGAAAGACCTTTCTTCAGAAAAACATCAAGTCAGTTAGCCAGAATTTTAACATTATCAGTAATCTTGTCATTTCACAGCTTTATAACTCTAATTTCAGTGTTTGAACAGGGCCTTAACGAAAGTATCGCAGTATTTCCTTGTATTTTAATGGTTTTCTCACGTTTCAAATCATTTCCATATACAATCACTGTGTATTTTAAGAGTATTACCAACATGAAACAGTTTTCTTAGATATATATATACATGAATCTTCAGGATTCAAACTGTTTCATTGAAAAAACTCTAGCCAATTCAGCCAAAATAGTAAATGTGAACAGTATTCTCTTTATTTAAAGGCTTCACACACAAATTCTGAGCTCTACAAACCACAATAGTACATGTTTGAAAGAACTTTCTTCAGAGAAACGCCAAGTCAGTTAGCCAGAATTGTTACATTATCAGTAATCTTGTCATTTCACAGCTTTATTCCTCTAATCTCAGTGTTTCAAGAGGGCCTTAAGGAAAGTATGGCTGTATTTACTTGTATTTTAAGGGTTTTCACATGTTTTTAATCATATCCATGTACAATCATTTTCTATTTTAAGAGTATTTCCAACATGAGACAGTATTCTAGATATATATACATAAATCTTCAATATTGAACCTGTTTCATACAAATAGCTATAGCCAATTCAGCCAAAATAGTAAATGTGAACAGTATTCTCTTTATTTAAAGGCTTCATACACAAATTCCAAGCTCTGTAAATGGCAATTCTTCATATGTGAAAGACCTTTCTTCAGAAAAACATCAAGACAGTTTCCCAGAATTGTAACATTATCAGTAATCTTGTCATTTCACAGCTTTATACCTCTAATCTCAGTGTTTGAACAGGGCCGTAACGAAAGTATGGCTGTATTTCCTTGTATTTTAAGGGTTTTCACACGTTTCTAATCATTTCCATGTACAATCGTTGTGTATTTTAAGAGTATTACCAACATGAGACAGTTTTCTTAGATATATATACATGAATCTTCAGGATTCAAACAGTTTCATTCAAAAAACTCTAGCCAATTCAGCCAAACTAGTAAATGTGAACAGTATTCTCTTTATTTAAAGGCGTCATACACAAATTCTGAGCTCTGTACATGGCAATTCTACATGTTTGAAAGAACTTTCCTCAGAAAAACATCAAGTCAGTTAGCCAGAATTGTTACATTATCAGTAAACTTGTCATTTCAAAGCTTTATACCTCTAAACTCAGTGTTTGAACAGGGCCATAACGAAAGAATGGCTGTATTTACTTGTATTTTAAGGTTTTCAACACGTTTCAAATCATTTCCATGAACAATCACGGTGTATTTTAAGAGTTTTACCAACATGAGACTGTTTTCTTAGATATATATATATATAATCTTCATGATTGAAACTGTTTCATTCAAAAAACTCTAGCTAATTCAGCCAAAATAGTCAATGTGAACACTATTCTCTTCATTTAAAGGCTTTATAAACAAATTCTGAGGTCTGGAAATGGCAATTCTACATTTTGAAAGGACTTTCTTCAGAAAAACGCCAAGTCAGTTAGCCTGAATTGTTACATTATAAGTAATCTTCTCATTTAAGAGATTTATACCTCTAATCTCAGTGTTTGACCATGGCCTTAACGAAAGTATGGGTGTATTTCCTTGTATTTTAAGGGTTTTCGCACGTTTCTAATCATTTCAATGTACAATCATTTTGGATATTAAGAGTTCTTCCAACATGAGACAGTTTTCTTAGATATGCATACATGAATCTTCAGGATTGAAACTGTTTCATTCAAAAAACTCTAGCCAATTCAGCCAAAATAGTAAATGTGAACAGTATTGTCTTTATTTAAAGGATTCATACACAAATTCTGAGCTCTGTAAATGTCAATTATACATGTGTGAAAGACCTTTCTTCAGAAAAACATCAAGTCAGTTAGCCAGAATTGTTACATTATCAGTAATCTTGTCATTTCACAGCTTTATACTTCTAATCTCAGTGTTTCAAGAGGGCCTTAACAAAAGAATGGCTGTATTTACTTGTATTTTAAGGGTTTTCACATCTTTCTAATCATTTCCATGTACAATCATTGTGTATTTTAAGAGTTCTACCATTATGAGACAGTTTTCTTAGATATATATACATGAATCTTCAGGATTGAAACTGTTTCATTCAAAAAACTCTAGCCAATTCAGCCAAAATAGTAAATGTGAACAGTATTCTCTTTATTTAAAGGCTTCATACACAAATTCTGATCTCTACAAACCAGAATTCTACATGTTTGAAAGGACTTTCTTCAGGAAAACTCCAACTCAGTTTTGAAGAATTGTTACATTATCAGTAACCTTGTCATTTCACAGCTTTATACCTCTAATCTCAGTTTTTGAACAGTGGCTTAACGAATGTATCGCTGTATATACTTTTATTTTAAGGGTTTTCACACGTTTCTAATCATTTCCATGTACAATCATTGTGAATTTTAAGAATATTACCAACATGAGACAGTTTTCCTAGGTATATATACATGAATCTTTAGGATTCAAACAGTTTCATTCAAAAAACTCTAGCCAATTCAGACAACACAGTAAATGTGAACAGTATTCTCTGTATTTAAAGGCTTCATACACAAATTCTGAGCTCTGTAAATGGCAATTCTTCATGTGTGAAAGAACTTTCGTCAGAAAAACATCAAGTCACTTAGCCAGAATTGTAACATTATCAGTAATCTTGTCATTTCACAGCTTTATACCTCTAATCTCAGTGTTTGAACAGGGCCGTAACGAAAGTATGGCTGTATTTCCTTGTATTTTAAGGGTTTTCACACGTTTCTAATCATTTCCATGTACAATCATTGTGTATTTTAAGAGTATTACCAACATGAGACAGTTTTCTTACATATGTATACATGAATATTCAGAATTCAAACTGTTTCATTCAAAAAACTCTAGCCAATTCAGCCAAAATAGCAAATGTGAACAGTGTTCTCTTTATTTAACAGCTTCATACACAAATTCCGAGCTCGATGAATGGCAATTCTTCATGTGTGAAAGACCTTTCTTCAGAAAAACATCAAGTTAGTTAGCCAGAATTGTAACATTATCAGTAATCTTGTCATTTCACAGCTTTATACCTGTAATCTCAGTGTTTGAACAGGGCCTTATCGAAATTATGGCTTTATTTACTTGTATTTTAAGGGTTTTCACATGTTTCTAATCATATCCATGTACAATCATTTTCTATTTTAAGAGTATTTCCAACATGAGACAGTTTTCTAGATATATATACATAAATCTTCAATATTGAACCTGTTTCATACAAATAGCTATAGCCAATTCAGCCAAAATAGTAAATGTGAACAGTATTCTCTTTATTTAAAGGCTTCATACACAAATTCCGAGCTCTGTAAATGGCAATTCTTCATGTGTGAAAGACCTTTCTTCAGAAAAACATCAAGGCTGTTACCCAGAATTGTAACATTATCAGTAATCTTGTCATTTCACAGCTTTATACCTCTAATCTCAGGTGTTTGAACAGGGCTGTAACGAAATTATGGCTGTATTTCCTTGTATTTTAAGGGTTTTCTCATGTTTCTAATCATTTCAATGTACAATCATTGTGTATTTTTGAGTTCTTCCAACATGAGACAATTTTCTTACATATATATACATGAATCTTCAGGATTGAAACTGTTTCATTCAAAAAACTCCAGCCAATTCAGCCAAAATAGCAAATGTGAACAGTGTTCTCTTTATTTAAAGGCTTTATACACAAATTCTGAGGTCTATAAATGGCAATTCTACAAGTTTGAAAGAACTTTCTTCAGAAAAACGCCAAGTCAGTTAGCCAGAATTGTTACATTATCAGTAATCTTGTCATTTCACAGCTTTATACCTCTAATCTCAGTGTTTGAACAGGGCCTTAATGAAAGTATGGCTGTATTTCCTTGTATTTTAAGGGTTTTCCACACGTTTCTAATCATTTCCATGTACAATCATTGTGTATTTTAAGAGTATTACCAACATGAGACAGTTTTCTTAGATATATATACATGAATCTTCAGGATTGAAACTGTTTCATTCAAAAAACTCTAGCCAATTCAGGCAAAATAGTAAATGTGAACAGTATTCTCTTGATTTAAAGACTTCATACACAAATTCTGAGCTCTATAAACCACAATTCTACATGTTTGAAAGAACTTTCTTCAGAATAATGCCAAGTCAGTTAGCCAGAATTGTTACATTATCAGTAATCTTTTCACTTCACAGTTTTATACCTCAAATCTCAGTGTTTGAACAAGGCCTTAACGAAAGTATGGCTGTATTTCCTTTTATTTTAAGGGTTTTCACATGTTTCTAATCATTTCCATGTACAATCATTTTGTATTTTAAGAGTATTACCAACATGAGACAGTTTTCTAGATATATATATACATAAATCTTCCAGATTGAAACGGTTTCATACAAAAAACTATAGCCAATTCAGCCAAAATAGTTAATGTGAACTGTATTCTCTTTATTTAACGGCTTCATAAACAAATTCCGAGCTCTGTAAATGGCAATTCTTCATGTGTGAAAGACCTTTCTTCAGAAAAACATCAAGTCAGTTAGCCAGAATTTTAACATTATCAGTAATCTTGTTATTTCACAGCTTTATAACTCTAATTTCAGTGTTTGAACAGGGCCTTAACGAAAGTATCGCAGTATTTCCTTGTATTTTAATGGTTTTTCTCACGTTTCAAATCATTTCCATATACAATCACTGTGTATTTTAAGAGTATTACCAACATGAAACAGTTTTCTTAGATATATATATACATGAATCTTCAGGATTCAAACTGTTTCATTCAAAAAACTCTAGCCAATTCAGCCAAAATAGTAAATGTGAACAGTATTCTCTTTATTTAAAGGCTTCACACACAAATTCTGAGCTCTACAAACCACAATAGTACATGTTTGAAAGAACTTTCTTCAGAGAAACGCCAAGTCAGTTAGCCAGAATTGTTACATTATCAGTAATCTTGTCATTTCACAGCTTTATTCCTCTAATCTCAGTGTTTCAAGAGGGCCTTAAGGAAAGTATGGCTGTATTTACTTGTATTTTAAAGGGTTTTCACATGTTTTTAATCATATCCATGTACAATCATTTTCTATTTTAAGAGTATTTCCAACATGAGACAGTTTTCTAGATATATATACATAAATCTTCAATATTGAACCTGTTTCATACAAATAGCTATAGCCAATTCAGCCAAAATAGTAAATGTGAACAGTATTCTCTTTATTTAAAGGCTTCATACACAAATTCCGAGCTCTGTAAATGGCAATTCTTCATATGTGAAAGACCTTTCTTCAGAAAAACATCAAGACAGTTTCCCAGAATTGTAACATTATTAGTAATCTTGTCATTTCACAGCTTTATACCTCTAATCTCAGTGTTTGAACAGGGCCGTAACGAAAGTATGGCTGTATTTCCTTGTATTTTAAGGGTTTTCACACGTTTCTAATCATTTCAATGTACAATCATTGTGTATTTTAAGAGTATTACCAACATGAGACAGTTTTCTTACATATATATACATGAATCTTCAGGATTGAAACTGTTTCATTCAAAAAACTCCAGCCAATTCAGCCAAAATAGCAAATGTGAACAGTGTTCTCTTTATTTAAAGGCTTTATACACAAATTCTGAGGTCTATAAATGGCAATTCTACAAGTTTGAAAGAACTTTCTTCAGAAAAACGCCAAGTCAGTTAGCCAGAATTGTTACATTATCAGTAATCTTGTCATTTCACAGCTTTATACCTCTAATCTCAGTGTTTGAACAGGGCCTTAATGAAAGTATGGCTGTATTTCCTTGTATTTTAAGGGTTTTCACACGTTTCTAATCATTTCCATGTACAATCATTGTGTATTTTAAGAGTATTACCAACATGAGACAGTTTTCTTAGATATATATACATGAATCATCAGGATTCAAACTGTGTTTTTCAAAAAACTCTAGCCAATTCAGGCAAAATAGTAAATGTGAACAGTATTCTCTTGATTTAAAGGCTTCATATACAAATTCTGAGCTCTATAAACCACAATTCTACATGTTTGAAAGAACTTTCTTCAGAATAATGCCAAGTCAGTTAGCCAGAATTGTTACATTATCTGTAATCTTGTCACTTCACAGCTTTATACCACAAATCTCAGTGTTTGAACAAGGCCTTAATGAAAGTATGGCTGTATTTCCTTTTATTTTAAGGGTTTTCACATGTTTCTAATCATTTCCATGTACAATCATTTTGTATTTTAAGAGTATTACCAACATGAGACAGTTTTCTAGATATATATATACATAAATCTTCCAGATTGAAACTGTTTCATACAAAAAACTATAGCCAATTCAGCCAAAATAGTAAATGTGAACTGTATTCTCTTTATTTAACGGCTTCATACACAAATTCCGAGCTCTGTAAATGGCAATTCTTCATGTGTGAAAGACCTTTCTTCAGAAAAACATCAAGTCAGTTAGCCAGAATTTTAACATTATCAGTAATCTTGTCATTTCACAGCTTTATAACTCTAATTTCAGTGTTTGAACAGGGCCTTAACGAAAGTATCGCAGTATTTCCTTGTATTTTAATGGTTTTCTCACGTTTCAAATCATTTCTATATACAATCACTGTGTATTTTAAGAGTATTACCAACATGAAACAGTTTTCTTAGATATATATACATGAATCTTCAGGATTCAAACTGTTTCATTCAAAAAACTCTAGCCAATTCAGCCAAAATAGTAAATGTGAACAGTATTCTCTTTATTTAAAGGCTTCATACACAAATTCTGATCTCTACAAACCAGAATTCTACATGTTTGAAAGGACTTTCTTCAGGAAAACTCCAACTCAGTTTTGTAGAATTGTTACATTATCAGTAACCTTGTCATTTCACAGCTTTATACCCTCTAATCTCAGTTTTTGAACAGTGGCTTAACGAATGTATCGCTGTATATACTTTTATTTTAAGGGTTTTCACACGTTTCTAATCATTTCCATGTACAATCATTGTGAATTTTAATAATATTACCAACATGAGACAGTTTTCCTAGGTATATATACATGAATCTTTAGGATTCAAACAGTTTCATTCAAAAAACTCTAGCCAACTCAGCCAAAATAGTATATGTGAACAGTATTCTCTTTATTTAAAGGCTTCATACACAAATTTGAGCTCTGTACATGGCAATTCTACATGTTTGAGAGAACTTTCCTCAGAAAAACATCAAGTCAGTTAGCCAGAATTGTTACATTATCAGTAATCTTGTCATTTCACAGCTTTATACCTCTAATCTCAGTGTTTGAACAGGGCCTTAATGAAAGTATGGCTGTATTTCCTTGTATTTTAAGGGTTTTCACACGTTTCTAATCATTTCCATGTACAATCATTGTGTATTTTAAGAGTATTACCAACATGAGACAGTTTTCTTAGATATATATACATGAATCTTCAGGATTGAAACTGTTTCATTCAAAAAACTCTAGCCAATTCAGGCAAAATAGTAAATGTGAACAGTATTCTCTTGATTTAAAGGCTTCATACACAAATTCTGAGCTCTATAAACCACAATTCTACATGTTTGAAAGAACTTTCTTCAGAATAATGCCAAGTCAGTTAGCCAGAATTGTTACATTATCAGTAATCTTTTCACTTCACAGTTTTATACCTCAAATCTCAGTGTTTGAACAAGGCCTTAACGAAAGTATGGCTGTATTTCCTTTTATTTTAAGGGTTTTCACATGTTTCTAATCATTTCCATGTACAATCATTTTGTATTTTAAGAGTATTACCAACATGAGACAGTTTTCTAGATATATATATACATAAATCTTCCAGATTGAAACGGTTTCATACAAAAAACTATAGCCAATTCAGCCAAAATAGTTAATGTGAACTGTATTCTCTTTATTTAACGGCTTCATAAACAAATTCCGAGCTCTGTAAATGGCAATTCTTCATGTGTGAAAGACCTTTCTTCAGAAAAACATCAAGTCAGTTAGCCAGAATTTTAACATTATCAGTAATCTTGTCATTTCACAGCTTTATAACTCTAATTTCAGTGTTTGAACAGGGCCTTAACGAAAGTATCGCAGTATTTCCTTGTCATTTTAATGGTTTTCTCACGTTTCAAATCATTTCCATATACAATCACTGTGTATTTTAAGAGTATTACCAACATGAAACAGTTTTCTTAGATATATATATACATGAATCTTCAGGATTCAAACTGTTTCATTGAAAAAACTCTAGCCAATTCAGCCAAAATAGTAAATGTGAACAGTATTCTCTTTATTTAAAGGCTTCACACACAAATTCTGAGCTCTACAAACCACAATAGTACATGTTTGAAAGAACTTTCTTCAGAGAAACGCCAAGTCAGTTAGCCAGAATTGTTACATTATCAGTAATCTTGTCATTTCACAGCTTTATTCCTCTAATCTCAGTGTTTCAAGAGGGCCTTAAGGAAAGTATGGCTGTATTTACTTGTATTTTAAGGGTTTTCACATGTTTTTAATCATATCCATGTACAATCATTTTCTATTTTAAGAGTATTTCCAACATGAGACAGTATTCTAGATATATATACATAAATCTTCAATATTGAACCTGTTTCATACAAATAGCTATAGCCAATTCAGCCAAAATAGTAAATGTGAACAGTATTCTCTTTATTTAAAGGCTTCATACACAAATTCCAAGCTCTGTAAATGGCAATTCTTCATATGTGAAAGACCTTTCTTCAGAAAAACATCAAGACAGTTTCCCAGAATTGTAACATTATCAGTAATCTTGTCATTTCACAGCTTTATACCTCTAATCTCAGTGTTTGAACAGGGCCGTAACGAAAGTATGGCTGTATTTCCTTGTATTTTAAGGGTTTTCACACGTTTCTAATCATTTCCATGTACAATCGTTGTGTATTTTAAGAGTATTACCAACATGAGACAGTTTTCTTAGATATATATACATGAATCTTCAGGATTCAAACAGTTTCATTCAAAAAACTCTAGCCAATTCAGCCAAACTAGTAAATGTGAACAGTATTCTCTTTATTTAAAGGCGTCATACACAAATTCTGAGCTCTGTACATGGCAATTCTACATGTTTGAAAGAACTTTCCTCAGAAAAACATCAAGTCAGTTAGCCAGAATTGTTACATTATCAGTAAACTTGTCATTTCAAAGCTTTAGACCTCTAAACTCAGTGTTTGAACAGGGCCATAACGAAAGAATGGCTGTATTTACTTGTATTTTAAGGTTTTCAACACGTTTCAAATCATTTCCATGAACAATCACGGTGTATTTTAAGAGTTTTACCAACATGAGACTGTTTTTCTTAGATATATATATATATAATCTTCAGGATTGAAACTGTTTCATTCAAAAAACTCTAGCTAATTCAGCCAAAATAGTCAATGTGAACACTATTCTCTTCATTTAAAGGCTTTATAAACAAATTTCTGAGGTCTGGAAATGGCAATTCTACATTTTGAAAGGACTTTCTTCAGAAAAACGCCAAGTCAGTTAGCCTGAATTGTTACATTATAAGTAATCTTCTCATTTAAGAGATTTATACCTCTAATCTCAGTGTTTGACCATGGCC
Organism: Myotis yumanensis; assembly: GCF_028538775.1. Classification (NCBI taxonomy): domain Eukaryota; kingdom Metazoa; phylum Chordata; class Mammalia; order Chiroptera; family Vespertilionidae; genus Myotis; species Myotis yumanensis. The sequence goes on from NW_027224015.1 coordinate 25,840, forward strand.
TTAACGAAAGTATGGGTGTATTTCCTTGTATTTTAAGGGTTTTCGCACGTTTCTAATCATTTCAATGTACAATCATTTTGGATATTAAGAGTTCTTCCAACATGAGACAGTTTTCTTAGATATGCATACATGAATCTTCAGGATTGAAACTGTTTCATTCAAAAAACTCTAGCCAATTCAGCCAAAATAGTAAATGTGAACAGTATTGTCTTTATTTAAAGGATTCATACACAAATTCTGAGCTCTGTAAATGTCAATTATACATGTGTGAAAGACCTTTCTTCAGAAAAAACATCAAGTCAGTTAGCCAGAATTGTTACATTATCAGTAATCTTGTCATTTCACAGCTTTATACTTCTAATCTCAGTGTTTCAAGAGGGCCTTAACAAAAGAATGGCTGTATTTACTTGTATTTTAAGGGTTTTCACATCTTTCTAATCATTTCCATGTACAATCATTGTGTATTTTAAGAGTTCTACCATTATGAGACAGTTTTCTTAGATATATATACATGAATCTTCAGGATTGAAACTGTTTCATTCAAAAAACTCTAGCCAATTCAGCCAAAATAGTAAATGTGAACAGTATTCTCTTTATTTAAAGGCTTCATACACAAATTCTGATCTCTACAAACCAGAATTCTACATGTTTGAAAGGACTTTCTTCAGGAAAACTCCAACTCAGTTTTGTAGAATTGTTACATTATCAGTAACCTTGTCATTTCACAGCTTTATACCTCTAATCTCAGTTTTTGAACAAGTGGCTTAACGAATGTATCGCTGTATATACTTTTATTTTAAGGGTTTTCACACGTTTCTAATCATTTCCATGTACAATCATTGTGAATTTTAAGAATATTACCAACATGAGACAGTTTTCCTAGGTATATATACATGAATCTTTAGGATTCAAACAGTTTCATTCAAAAAAACTCTAGCCAATTCAGACAACACAGTAAATGTGAACAGTATTCTCTGTATTTAAAGGCTTCATACACAAATTCTGAGCTCTGTAAATGGCAATTCTTCATGTGTGAAAGAACTTTCGTCAGAAAAACATCAAGTCACTTAGCCAGAATTGTAACATTATCAGTAATCTTGTCATTTCACAGCTTTATACCTCTAATCTCAGTGTTTGAACAGGGCCGTAACGAAAGTATGGCTGTATTTCCTTGTATTTTAAGGGTTTTCACACGTTTCTAATCATTTCCATGTACAATCATTGTGTATTTTAAGAGTATTACCAACATGAGACAGTTTTCTTACATATGTATACATGAATATTCAGAATTCAAACTGTTTCATTCAAAAAAACTCTAGCCAATTCAGCCAAAATAGCAAATGTGAACAGTGTTCTCTTTATTTAACAGCTTCATACACAAATTCCGAGCTCGATGAATGGCAATTCTTCATGTGTGAAAGACCTTTCTTCAGAAAAACATCAAGTTAGTTAGCCAGAATTGTAACATTATCAGTAATCTTGTCATTTCACAGCTTTATACCTGTAATCTCAGTGTTTGAACAGGGCCTTATCGAAATTATGGCTTTATTTACTTGTATTTTAAGGGTTTTCACATGTTTCTAATCATATCCATGTACAATCATTTTCTATTTTAAGAGTATTTCCAACATGAGACAGTTTTCTAGATATATATACATAAATCTTCAATATTGAACCTGTTTCATACAAATAGCTATAGCCAATTCAGCCAAAATAGTAAATTGTGAACAGTATTCTCTTTATAAAGGCTTCATACACAAATTCCGAGCTCTGTAAATGGCAATTCTTCATGTGTGAAAGACCTTTCTTCAGAAAAACATCAAGGCTGTTACCCAGAATTGTAACATTATCAGTAATCTTGTCATTTCACAGCTTTATACCTCTAATCTCAGTGTTTGAACAGGGCTGTAACGAAATTATGGCTGTATTTCCTTGTATTTTAAGGGTTTTCTCATGTTTCTAATCATTTCAATGTACAATCATTGTGTATTTTTGAGTTCTTCCAACATGAGACAATTTTCTTACATATATATACATGAATCTTCAGGATTGAAACTGTTTCATTCAAAAAACTCCAGCCAATTCAGCCAAAATAGCAAATGTGAACAGTGTTCTCTTTATGTAAAGGCTTTATACACAAATTCTGAGGTCTATAAATGGCAATTCTACAAGTTTGAAAGAACTTTCTTCAGAA
>NW_027224016.1:0-28021 GCF_028538775.1 Myotis yumanensis
AATGGATGGATGGATGAATGAAAGAAGGAAGGAAAGCCAGAGGAGGCGTGCTTGCTTGATACCGTGTGTGTATGTGTGTGCCGTTGCTAGGTGGAGGAGAAGACCAGATTACTCACCCCAGCTAGGAGGGGGCTGGATGGCTCTGCCTGGAAATACCAAAGCTCTACTTAGATCAAGCTACCCCCCTCTACCAACCCCCCCCCCCCCCCCCCCCCGCAACCTCCGCGCCTGTCAGTCACGGTCTGCAGACTCAGGAGCAGGGAGAAGCTTTCCTCCAGGAGAAAAACCATAGAATCACAGAATGTTGGCTCTGAGGGAAAACCACAGGTCACTTCATCGGCACCCCTCCGCTGGGGAAGCAAAGGCCCAGACAGGTTCAGTTCCTGCCTCTGCTCTGACATCATCATGGAAAACTGTTGTTTTTCCACGGAAAAGGAGAGGGGGGAGGGTGGGCGGCGGGGGGGGCGGGGGAGAGAAGGGGCACGGGACAGAGTTGGTATTAAGTAGACAAATGTTAATCACAGAGAAAGCCTGTGCCTTCCCAAGGGCAGCGGGATCACAGAGGAAAGGGGGTTCGCCAGCCTCGAGGGGTGCCAGCGGGGCCGGGCCGGGCCATCGGGCATTACATAACCAAGCCAGAGGCTCCAAGGAACACCTAAGCTGGCCCGGTGCTCGTCCCGGAACGCGGTTTCCAGCTATTTCCTACCGAGGGAGGTTTTGCTGAGCGCAGGGCTTTCTGCATTTTCCATCCGTTTGCTCTTAAAGAGAAGCATGGGGCAAAGTATAAAATCCTTCCCCGAGGTTGCCAGGAGTCTCCCAGTTCTGAAGAAGAGAGATGTTAATCTTCATCCCGTGGTCCTTACGGGCCTCGTGCCTCTGAGGCATCTGGGGCTGATCCCAAAGAGAGATCTGCTGCATCCAATAGGCTACTCCCCGCTGGCCTGGTTTGGGGGGCGGGGGAGGGGGGGCTGCGCTGAGCCCTGCGGCTGCGGCTGCTGCGGACACCTGAGCTCACACTGCTCCCAGAGCAGAGAAGGTGAGCTCGGGGATCAGCCAGGAGCTTCAAGGACTCTGGAGGATAAAGCTCTACTTAGATCAAGCATGTCAAACTCATGGCCCCCGGGCCGCATGCCTCATTTATTTGGCCCGTGTTAGCCTTGGAGTTTGACATGCTTGACTTAGATGGTTTAAGTCAGCTTTGGGAAGTTGATACAAGGCTCTACTTGTGGAGAGCGGCTACAGTGTTTGGACAGGTTCAAGCCTCGGACTAATGAGAGGGCACAGTCCTCTCATGGCCACGTGCAAGTCCCACGTGCTCTGCCCTCCCAGCACAATTATAGCCAACAGCTATAGCTGTAAGCTGGAACCTATGGTCCGAACACGTGGTTCCACGTGTCTGAGTGATGTGAGCTTGGTAGAGTTCAGGTGCATGTGACTGAGTAGGAGCGAAACCCACGAGAATGTTGTAAACATCTTGACCACGCCCTTACTTTGCCTCGTGGAATCTGGCTATAAAATAAAGACACAGCTGGTGGTCCGTGGTGCTGTCACTAGCTCTCCATCAGAGAGGACAGCGTCCCACCCAGACCCAGCTTTCTTCTCTTGTCTGTCTTTTCTCAATCCTTCACCGCCCTCTCTCAGGCTCACCGAACCTGGCTGAGCTGGCACCGCACATAAGGTGCCCAATGTAGGGCTGAGTATGCCACGGCCATGCCAGCTCGCCACACCTACTAAATTTCACCCCAAGAAAATCATCACTAAAAGTCCCATCTCTGCCTTAATGCCGTGTCCACAGACAGCCTCACACAGGAAAGAAGGAGAGGTGTCTAACGAGTTCCCATGGGGTGAGGCTGTGGGTGTGGGAAAGAGTGGGCAAGGTGCCCCTCAGCTCCCTACAGTTCAAGATCCCACTGGAACCACCGTCCTCGGCTTGACCGTGGACGTAGGGTGAGGCCAAGCCCACCAGCTCTGGGCCAAGGTGATCTGGGTTTGCACCCCGCCTCCACCATCAACTAGCTGTGTGACCTTGGGCAAGTCACATGATGCCTGCAAGCCTCGGGCCCTCATCTCTAATTCGGGGATAGTAATAACTGATGATTCGCCACGACCCAGGCACTGTCCTAACGGCTTTGCAAACACCACCTTGCTTCATCCTTGCCACAACCCCATGACTTAGTTCTTTTCTTATCTTCTTTTACAAGCGGGGAAGCGGAGGCTCAGGCAGATAAGAAGCTCTGGGTGCAGAACCAGAGCCCCGGGAGACACCCAGAGCCTGACACCTGGCACCGCCCCGCCCCTGCCATCGCCAGTTCCTTCCCCACGAGTGGCCGGATGGAAGGGGAGTACTTCGGGCCCAGGGGTCATTATGCTCTTGTTCAAAAATTCTTTCTGGCCCTACCGGGTGTGGCTCAGTGGATCGAGCGTCGGCCTGGCGACTGAAGGGTCCCGGGTTCCATTCTGGTTAAGGGCACATGCCCAGGTTGCAGGCTCAACACCCAGTAAGGGGCGTGCAGGAGGCAGCCGATCCATGATTCTCTCTCATCACAGATGTTTCCATCTCTCTCTCCCTTCCTCTCTGAAGTCAATAAAAATATATTTTTAAAAAATTCTTTCTACCCAGACAGCAATCATCGTGGGCTCCACATTTGTAGGTAGGTGGCCCATATCTCACATCCTGTACCTCCTCTACCTACCCCCCCCCAAAAAAAAAACAAAAAAAGAAACAATTTCTTTGCTACTTTGTGACATCCAGCCAATTAAACATGCATAACTGACCTAAGCTCAGCCCACTAAGAGGGACCTGGCTACACCAGAAAGAAAAATTGAAAAAACAAACAAAAAAACCCTCATAGACTAAGTTGTTTGTTTGTTTTAATGAAAACACCCGAAAATGGCTGGGGATGGGTGGGGTGGTGGGGAGGTTATTTGGGGTCAACAGAGAAGTGGAGAACCCCAGAGGGCCACGTGGACGGTCAGAAATAAACCCATCTGTGCCGATTCCAGTGGGCGGGTCTTTAAATAGAGCCCCGGGTGCGTGGCTGCGCATGTCGGACGAGGTGTCCCCTCTGCAGGCTGTTTTTGGGACCCGCCAGTTCCGGCCTTCAATGGGCTGCTTTGTTGTGTTGTCGGCTCGCGCAGCCGCAGCCAGACCGTGAGTGGCTCCGAGGCCCACGCTCCTTCTCCCTTGAACAAACTGCAGAAGCCATGGGCAGTCTGGGAGCAAGGCTTGCGAAAGAGAGGATGGGGCAACCAAAGGACTTGTATGCATGCAAATCAGCATCACCAATGGACACAGACACTGGGGCGGTGGGGGCTTGCCTGGGGTGGGAATGGCTGGGGTTGAGGGTGTCAATCCAGGAAAAAGGAGACATATGTAAAACTTTACATAATAAAAAGAGAGAGAGAGAGAGAGAAGATGGGGCCCAGGCTGTGGCACCAGGGACATCCCTCCTGGGCCTCCTCGGGAAAATTCCAGAGCTGCTCAGGAGGGACCCACCGATAAAGCTGGGACCTCCTTGGTCCCTCCGTCCCCTGCCCTGAGGGGCTAACCTTGCTCCTTGACCCCTAACACAGTGCGGGGAGCAGGGGGCCTGGACAGAAAGAGGTGATGAGTCCAGCCCTGCCAGCCGGGGGCCAGGCAAACGTCCCTTGGTTCAGTCTTTGTCGTGCCGTGAGCCACCACACTCTAAGCTCCCTCCGTGTGTCAGACCCGGTTCCATAACCGCCATCACAGTGGCTGCATGGCCTGGGCGCTCACTGCATACCTGGCCCCACGTGCCTTCCTCCTTTCGTCCTCACAACCAGCCTGAGCGTTACTAGCCTCGCGGCGTTGTTCCCATTTTACAGATGAGGGACTGAGACTCCGGGAGGCCAAGTCCCTGCGGCGAGTCGAGAGCAGCCCAGAACGCTCTCCCAGGCGTGTTCGGTGAGTTGGGAATACGTGTGCTTGCCCGCAAACCTCCCACCTTGATGATGCAGCAAGCACCACCCCTGCCCCCCAGAAGGGAAGGATAAGCAAGAAAACAGCCCATTAGGGACGTGCTCCTGGAGGAAATACCAGCTCGGGAGAGAGGGGACTCAGGGAGCCCGAACAGAGCAAGTAGGTCACGAAGAACAGAGAAGACATGGTCTTTGAGTTCAGTCTTTTTTTTTTTTAATATGTTTCTTTATTGATTTCAGAGAGGACAGGAGAAGGAGAGAGAGAGAGAAACATCAATGATGAGAGAGAATCATGGAAAGGCTGCCTCCTGCACACCCCCGCCTGGGGATCGAGCCCGCAACCCGGGCAGGTGCCCTTGACCGGAATCGAACCCGGGACCTTTCAACCTGCAGGCCAATGTTCTATCCAATGAGCCAAACCGACTAGAGCAGCGGTTCTCAACCTGTGGGTTGCGACCCCTTTGGGGGTTGAACGACCCTTTCACAGGGGTCGCCTAAGACCATCGGAAAACACATATATGACAAATTGTTTTTGTGATTCATCACTATGCTTTAATTATGTTCAATTTGTAACAATGAAATTGGGGGTCACCACAACATGAGGAACTGCATTAAAGGGTCGCAGCATTAGGAAGGTTGAGAACCACTGGACTAGAGCAAGTTCAGTCTTTTTTAAAAAGTAAGTTAGCCGGATGGAGGAAGCAGATCTGCTCCCTGACTACACTGGAAACCTCTTCGGGTTGGGGGAAGTGTGTGTGTGTGAGTGTGTGAGTGAGTGTGTGAGTGTCGGTGTGGGTGTGTGTGTGTCTGTGTGTGTGCGCGCACGCGTGCATGGAGCCTGACTGTTGACACAGGGAACAAGGAGACATGGTTCCACACTGGACACTCGTGGGCCTTCACTAGATAATGGGGTCCTGCCATTGGTACCTTCAACGACCGACCCTGATAATGTCATAGCCGCACACGTTTAGTAAGAACCTAGGTCAGTGGTGGGCAAACTGCGGCTCGCGAGCCACATGCGGCTCTTTGGCCCCTTGAGTGTGGCTCTTCCTAAGCCTTAGGAGTACCCTAATGAAGTTAATAACAATGTACCTACCTATGTAGTTTCAGTTTAAAAAATGTGGCTCTCAAAAGAAATTTCAATCATTGTACTGTTGATATTTGGCTCTGTTGACTAATGAGTTTGCCGACCACTGACCTAGGTCATCCATACCTTACACGTCAGTACAGCCTCGAGGGTGTCAAAGCTCACGTGGCCCTCACTATGGTGTGACCTGGGCAAGTTTGGTTTTTCAGATGGGGAAACGGAGGCTCGGTGTGATCGAGACACTTGCCAACGTGCGTGTCCCTGACACACGCACAGCACCGAAAGTCTCTCCGGGCAGGGCGAGCCCTTAGAGCAGTGGTTCTCAACCTTCTGGCCCTTTAAATACAGTTCCTCATGTTGTGACCCAACCGTAAAATTATTTTCGTGGCTACTTCATCACTGTCATGTTGCTACTGTGATGAATCGTCATGTCAATATCTGATAGGCAGGATGGTCTTAGGCGACCCCTGGGAAAGGGTCGTTCGACCGCCAAAGGGGTCGCGACCCACAGGTTGAGAACTGCTGCCTTAGAGAGTATCTATTATAGTCATCCATCCAATTCAGGGGTGGCCAGACCCTTTGGGCAAACACATTCCCGGGAAGATGAACTCATTATCTCCTAAAACACATCGTGTGTCCGCTGAGAGATGCCACAGTTACTGACAAGGTTGCCCTTATCTCGAGAGTAACTGCCTCCGGGGGCCACAGAGAGCAGCATCACCCCTTCCAGAGGCCAGCCCTCAAAAATTCGGAAAACACACGTGGGTCTTGGCCAGGAGGCCGCAGACATTCGGCGAGGTCCCACTGTCCCATCCCTGCAGACCTACCCCGTGCATCGGCCTAGCACCAGGCCAGTGCGTGTCTGCCTCCAGCACTCATGGGGCGGGGGCGGGGGGGGCGGGGGGGGCCCTACCGCGACACCGGAGTTTCTGCCTAGTGACCTCACCCAGGGGCATTTGCCCAACCAGGTCCGTAGATGAGCCCCAGCCCCGTGTGGTCCTTCCCGGGGCCAACTCTGCGGCCAGGTCTGCTCTCCTCTCTCTCCCTGGGCTGGTGAGAGAGGCTTAGGAGCGAGGCAGCAGCAAAATGCCCTACTGTTCGCGCCGGCCACCGCCGCCCCGCCCGTGACTCTCTCCCAGGACGTGCGGCCCCTGACTCACCGGCCCGCCCTGGGTAAACGTCCCGTGCCCACTCGGCGCGTACATTTCCATGAGGCCCAGGTTTGACTCCCAGAACCGCACCAGAGGGGGACCCACACCTTCTCCCGTCCCTGTCCCCCGCCCTCGCTCAGGCCCGTGTTGACACAGGAGTGAGTAAGGCAGGGGCCTGGGTCAGAGCAGAAGGGCAGGGTCCCCTCCCTGGTGGTCACCTGGGACAAAGCCCGGCGCTGTCCACATGCTGCTCCCTGCTGTCCGTGTGGGACCATAACCTTGGGTTACTAGGCTGGGTCCTCCTTGCCACCCGCCCCCAACCATGGCCTGCCCCCAGGACACAGCCCCTGCTGGGCCCAGGAGGCAGCAGGTAGATAACAGCCCGCCCTGGAACCTTCCCTCCCGCCCCGCAGCCGCAGCCGCAGCCGCCAGGGTCAGACCACGGTGGGGATGGGAGGCCCAGGCCTCTGGAATCTTCCAGCCCTCCTGCTCCCCTGGCTGCGTGTATTTGTCTTGGCTGCCTCCACCTGCACTTTTTAAAGCACATTTTCTTTCCTCTGTGTCCCCAGCAGCTGGCCTCCTGCATGGCCCACAGAGCAAGGCCTGTTTCCAGGGGCCGCAGGACCCCGCTCTGGGCAGCAACCCACCGGGGGGTCTGAGCCCAGGTCCCTCTGGGACCACAGAGAGCAGCCATGGGGGGCGGGGTGCCTGGGACCACAGTGCCGGGAGGGGGCACTGGGAGGCCAAGGAGGGCTGGGCAGGGAGAGGCGAAGGAAAACGCGGATCCAAGAAAGCAAGTCAAAACCAAGTGGAGAGCCCTGACCGGTTTGGCTCAGTGGATGGAGCGTCGGCCTGAGGACTGAAGGATCCCGGGTTCGATTCCGGTCAAGGGCATGTACCTTGGTTTCGGGCACATCCCTAGTAGGGGGTGTGCAGGAGGCAGCTGATTTTTCTCTCTCATCGATGTTTCTAACTCTCTATCCCTCTCCCTTCCTCTCTGTAAAATATCAATAAACTATATTAAAAAAAAAAAGTGGAGAGAAGGAAAAAGGAGGACCCTAGCATGTCTAGAGCTAGACCCTAGGAAGGGGGGGTGCTGCATTTAAGCCCCACTCTGTCCCCTTATTACCCACCCGCTTCGGGCCTCAGTGCCCTTCGCCTAATCTGCACTGCGGGCATAATAATATTTTGCTTGCTCCAAGGTGAGGAACTGGACTTCTGGAGGTTCTTTCCTATGAAAACCTATGACTTCACAGTTTTGTTTTTCTTTAATGGCAATAAAAGGTTATTTGTTTGCAAACAGAACATTGACACAGTGTGCCTGGGGTAGGTAGGGGTGGGGCGCAGCTTTCTGCCCGGTGACTTTCAGATCGATGGTAAGCGTCGAGACAGTTCTAAATTTCAGCCAGTCTTCCTGGGTGGGTGGGGGGGGGGTGGTTTCTGAATGGAGGGGCCTTCGTGCTTCCGTCTCCGCTGCCCCTTGCAAGAACATAGGGCAGACGTTCCCCGAGTAGCCCCAGCCTTGGCCGGGCATTCTGCCCGCTCCCCTTGCTCTGCTAAGGCCCCCGGCCCCCACGCTGCCCACGGCCAGTTGGCGCACGGGGCCGGCCCAGTGCCCAGCGCAGCCCTCCTCTGCCTCGAGGGTAATTTGGGGCACACGCTCAGAGACATGTGGCTTCACAAGTGCCGAAACCTGGGGTTCAGGAAGTCTGGGACCCGCTGGAAGGTCCTGGCCATTCTGTCTCCCCTTGGGATGCTCTCCTGGTCAAGTTCCCTCTGCGTGTGCTGGTGCCCCTGGTCCCCCCACATCCCAGCTGAGTTGTGTGGGTTTTTTTCATAGTTTAAGGATTTGTTTCTAATATTTTTTATTGATTTCAGAGAGGAAGGGAGAGGGAGAGACAGACAGAAACATCCATGATGAGAGAGAATCATTGATTGCTGCCTCCTGCATCCCCCCTACTGGGGATCGAATCTCAACCTAGGCATGTGCCCTTCACTGAATTGAACCCGGGACCCTTCAGTCCGCAGGCCGACGCTCTATCCACTGAGCCACACCAGCCAGGGCCAGGATTTTTTTCACATAAACTTTTTACAAAGAACAACAGCAAAAGGGATGTGTTCCCCACACAAACCTAGCTCTCCGCACTCCCCGCCATTTCGGTCACTGGTGGCACCTCCATCCATCCAGTTACTAAGGTCTAAGACCTTGCGTGCGTGACTGCCTTTTCCTCCCTCTCCTTCTACCCTCCAACAAGTCCATCAGGAGCCTCCAAAGCTCACCCCTCCCTCCAAGACTTACCCCCCCTCCCACTGCATACTCCGTCCAACCTCTGTCATGTCTGAGGACAGCTGAGCACCTCACATCCCGAGTCACCTTTTCTTTCTTTTTTTAAAAAATATATTTTATTGATTTTTTTACAGAGAGGAAGGGAGAGGGATAGAGAGTTAGAAACATCGATGAGAGAGAAGTACCGATCAGCCGCCTCCTGCACACCCCCTACTAGGGATGTGCCCGCAACCAAGGTACATGCCCTTGACCGGAATCGAACCTGGGACCCTTGAGTCCGCAGGCCGACGCTCTATCCACTGAGCCAAACTGGCCAGGGCTCACCCTTCCTTATCTCCCACTGCATCTCTACAGGACCAGGCCTTTCTCTCCCTCCAGACTTGTGTTCCTTGCCACTTGACCTACGGTCCAATCTCATTATTCTAGGGGAAGACAAGACCGCCCAACCGAGGCCATTACCAACACAAAGCTATGACTTCCTAGGGAAGGAGGGGATACAGGGCAGTGGGCCAAGTGAGCCAAAAGGAACATTAATTCCCAGCCCCTTCCCCCCGCCCCGAAATCCCACAGCACAGATCCGCCTCTATGGTTAAAGGCAGCCCCAATCCTGGAGCCCCGTGGCTCTGACCCCATGCACGTACGTGTGCGCGCACGCACGTACAAACACAGCCTCACAGTCTTCAGGGCGGAAAAAGAATCTCACGTTGGCGTAGGGTCTCTTCTCGACATGTCGCTTTCATCTGTCAGGTCTCCACCCAAGAAGGAAAGACTGAGAGAGAGAATCGGGGACGTGGAGTCCGGGGCTCGGGGGCGGAGAGGGACGGTGGGTCGGTGTGACGGTGAGTCATCCCTCACACTTGCTCATGAACCTTCCTCGGGTCCAGGCAAAATGCAGCCTCGCTCCGTCCTTCAAGGCGGGGCTCCAGGAGGGGAGCCCAAAGGGAACTGGCCCCACACCGCAGAGAGGACAGAAACCCTAAAAGGCAGAGAGGACGGGAGGGGAGCACCATGGAGCAAGCTCTGGGCGGGCGCCCTCCACACCTGCACCTCTGGAGGCAGCTCCCATGTGAATGCGGCCTCAGCAAGCAGAGCAGACAGGGGGGGTGCGAGGGAGGGCCCATGAGGATGCCAAGGGCTCCAGACCCTGCTGACACCGAAGGCCAGGACCACGCCAAGGCCACCTGAGCACTGAGGTCTACAACAACCAAGTGTCTGCGAAATGGAAGCTCTGGATGGGGCCAGAGTCAGGCCGGCGTAGCTGTGTGACCGGGCCTGTGAGAGCTCCGAACTCTTCGCTGTGCCATGGATGGCACTAGTACCCGCCCCCTCCCCCCCCACAGGCTTGTTGGGAGGGTTAACTAGATAAGGCTTAGCGCCGTGCTTGGCAGGTAATAAGTCTGCAAAACCTCAGCAGCCATGATGCCAACGATGACAGGGATGATGACGGAATCCCGTTAGCTCTTGGGAATAAAGGTGCACATGAATCGAAGCTTTCACTGCTACGGACCCTTTCTTGCCTCGCCTACAAAATGAGATGGCTCGGCCAAATGAGTCCTAAGATGGCCGCTAGAGCTTAAGATTTAGACCCTCGGAGTTCGCAAATGCTGGCAGTCTACAAGCCAGAAAGAGCGAGGCCTCTGAGATCCCTTAATTGTGTCATAGTAGGCACCTACGATCCAATGAGACTCTTCCCACACCCCCCAATATTCTAGTTTTATTATAGATTGGTTGTAGCTTTATGTATGTTTTATATATTGTCAACTAAGCATACATAATTCAGGAGGCTTTGGCTAGAAAAAAGGTAATACAGATTTATTCAAGGGTCTTAGGGTTCGCAAACCATAAAAACAATTCGGCAATACCTAGAGCAGCGGTTCTCAACCTGTGGGTCGAGACCCCTTTGGGTGTCGAATGACCCTTTCACAGGGGTCGCCTAAGACCATCGGAAAACACATATATAATTACATATTGTTTTTGTGATTCATCACTATGCTTTAATTATGTTCAATTTGTAACAATGAAATTGGGGGTCACCACAACATGAGGAACTGTATTAAAGGGTCATGGCATTAGGAAGGTTGAGAACCACTGACCTAGAGTGTTCGAAGAAGAGAAAAACTGAGGGTTCTTAGAGTAAAAAAATACATTCTTGAGAGGAATCAGTTCTGCATTCTTAGCCCCTGGATGGGTCCGAGATGGTGTTGCTCTAAATCAGCGGTCGCCAACCGGTGGCCCATGAGGTCCGAAAGGTTGGCAAACGCTGCTCTGAATCACGGGTGGTCTGGATGCTCAAACATTCTTTCCTTACTCTATCTGGAGGTTTGATGTATATCCAGGATTTTCGGCAGGGCAAGTAAACCAATCATTCTCCTTATATCCTTTGTCCCAGCTCCAGGTAGGGTCCCACCCTCCCTGGGCTTCCGTTTCCACCTCGAAGATGCGGCCATGGCCCTAACCGGTTTGGCTCAGTGGACAGAGCGTCGGCCTGCGGACTGAAGGGTCCCGGGTTCGATTCCGGTCAAGGGCATGTACCTCGGTTGTGGGCACATCCCCAGTAGGGGGTGTGCAGGAGGCAGCTGATTGATGTTTCTCTCCCGTCAATGTTTCTAAGTCTCTATCCCTCTCCCTTCCTCTCTGTAAAAAATCAATAAAAAATATATATATTTTTTAAAAAAAGGATGTGGCCATGGAGGGCAGAGGCCGCTTCTTCCGTGAGTTGGCTCCGAAGAAGCGCGAGGGCGCTGAGCATTTCTTAAAGATGCAAAACCCGCTCAGTGTGGCCGCATTCTCTCCAGGACGTGCTGAAGCCTCCCCAAGGTGAATGGGGCAAAACTCAGGCTGCCATGGAAGCCGCCTTGGCCTTGAAGAGGAACCTGAACCAGGCCCTTATGGAGCTGCAGGCCCTGGTTCTGCCCGCACGGACCCTCAACTCCGTGTCCCATGAGACTCTTAAACACCGGGATCCAGTTCACTGGTCCCGAAGCCGCAACGGAGCTGGTTTGCCCTCCAGAGAGCTGGACCGTCCGCCCCCAACCTGCCCATCCATACTACTGCCCAGTGCTTCTCCTCCCACAGACACAGCAGGGAAGGGAGGTGTGGGATGGGGGTCCTGGAAATGCCTGGGCCGAGAGCGCCACATCCACCCACATTGGCTGTGCGCTGCCCACATGACATCTTCTCTGACAGTAGAAATAACCTCACGCAAACACAGAACGGAAGAGCTGTTTGACCAGGCGACACCCAGGCTTTACCGAGGACCGGCACGACTGTTTCAGAACCCACTGGGAAAGGACACACACACACACACACACACACAGCACTTGGTCCTAAGCAGTGACCTGGGTATTACAGAGGAAATAGTTGGGTAACCCTCCAACCTTCACACACACACTTGATTAAATTCCACCTCCTGGTGATAGAGGGAGAAACAAACAAATCCGTCATTTTTAGCAAGAGGAACTACTGGAAAATATTGTTAGGGAGAAACATGAATAAATAGAATATTTTCCTGTTTTACAAGTAAATAGGGGACAGGAAGCCACAAGTCTATTTCAAAATCCCATCCTGAAAGTCCAGAAAAAAGATGTGAGCTGGGCCTCCAAAGAGGCAGCTGCTAAAAAGCGAAGCTGTCTGGCAGGGCTGGTGAAAGCACAGGTCATCGTAGCGGAAAAGGTGTCTTTTCAAAAATGGGAAGTGGGGCTGAGCAAGCACGGGAACCCAGAAGCCCCCGCCGAGAGGGGGCCGGTGCCCCCTCGGCCAGCGTGCTAAGCCCCACTTCCTGATCCGTCCAAGCTTCCCGCGTGCCCCTTCTCTGTGCACCCTGAGATGCACGCCCCTCTCTGTTCTGGGCAGCCCTGAATTCTCTCATCCACACGCCTCTCTCTGGAGGGCCGGCTTGATAAGGTTTATAGGTCAAAGCGTGATTCAGGGAACGTCTGAGACGAGCTATTTCAAGTGAGAGATGAAGTCATGGGGGCAGACGATCCAGCCAGATGGGGGAACTAGACTGACAGTTACTGTGTTGAATGCTCTGAGCGAGGGAGCACAGGGCTCTGGGAGCCCAGAGGAGGGTGGGGACATCAGAGAAGGCTTTAGGGGACCCAGTGCCTGGGCTGGGTCTCGAACTAGAAGAAGGAGAGAAGGGCATTTTAGGAGGGGAAGCCCCGAGTGCCAAGGCAGACAGGTGAGGGGTTAGCAGATGGCAGGGGACGCAGGGGCACACAGTAGGTGTAGGATCCGCATAGGTTTCATGAGGGGAAGTCCTGTCCTTCTGTCCATCCGTTCCCCAGTGATGGAGGCATTTCAGCACAAGGGGAGGTTTGGGGAAGAGCAATGTCATCTGTCAGAGTAAGATGGACTTACACTGAGAATAGGTTTAAATATCTGTCTTGCTTCTTCTCAAGAGAATTGAGAAGAGAGTGTTCATGTCATGAAGAATATGGAGAAGGGCCCTAGCTGGTTTGGCTCAGTGGATAGAGCATTGGCCTGTGGACTGAAGGGTCCCAGGTTCAATTCCAGTCAAGGACACATGCCCGGGTTGTAGGCTCGATCCCCAGTAGGAGGCGTGCAGGAGGCAGCCGATCAATGATTCTCTCTCGTCATTGATGTTTCTCTCTCTCTCCCTCTTCCTTCCTCTCTGAAATCAATACAAATTCCCTACCTACAGATCCACATAACCTGTGCATGGGACTGACCGCCAGACCCATGCAGTTGTGCGCTAAGGATCCCCTTATCGGCCCTGACCGGTTTGGCTCAGTGGATAGAGCGTCAGCCTGCGAACTCAAGGGTCCCAGGTTCGATTCCGGTCAAGGGCATGTACCTTGGTTGCGGGCACATCCCCAGTAGGGAGTGTGCAGGAGGCAGCTGATCAATGTTTCTCTCTCATCAATGTTTCTAACTCTCTGTCCCTCTCCCTTCCTCTCTGTAAAAAAATCAATAAAATATGTTTAAAAAAGAAAAGAATATAGAGAAGGTTCAGCACTTCACAAGGGTGGAAGCAGGAAGTACCCACAACAAGCTTAGGAAGGGATGCCCTGGGAGAAATAACAGGAATCCGTACTTTACCCCAGAAACATCTGGAATTAATCCGCCCTAGAGACGATGGGGAGGCAGACAAAAGTCGGCCGGAGGAGGGTTTGGACCATTTCAGGGATAGGAGAGTCACAGTGATTATTAAGGGAAGCTGGGATGTTTGGGACTCATGCCTGACCACTTGAGGTTGGCGTGTTGGAACGCCAGCACGCCTTCCCAGCAAGCCTCGCAGACACAGCCGACCAAGGGATGGGCCGGACTGACCACTCGTCCACCCCGCCTGGCCCTGCTCCTTCTTCCTGCGTCGCTGGGCTCCAGCCCGGCTGCCCCTGGCTCTGATAATGATGGAGAGGCAGCACGCAGGGCAGGCCCTGTGGAGCCTGTGGACCCACCCACGACGGGCTGCGAATGCCCTTGTCCACGGGCTCTGAGCAATATCTGAGGTTACAGACTGCAGACAGGTCTCCTTATCTCAACAGGGAGAGGCTCTGCTTTTAGATCAGCGGTTCTCTACCTGTGGGTCGCAACCCTTTCACAGGGGTCGCCTAAGACCATCGGAAAACACATATATCATTACATATTGTTTTTGTGATTCATCACTATGCTTTCATTATGTTCAATTTGTAACAATGAAAATACATCCTGCCTATCAGATATTTACATGACGATTCATCACAGTAGCAACATGACAGTTATGAAGTAGCAACGAAAATAATTTTATGGTTGGGGGTCGCCACCACATGAGGAACTGTATTAAAGGGTCGCGGCATTAGGAAGGTTGAGAACCACTGCTTTAGACAGACACCACCTATGAGTTAAGGGCCAGGTAGAAGGTTTCTAGTGTCAGGGCTAGGGATCTGGAGAGTGTTAAGAAAAATCTGATGACAATAAGGAGGAGCTAAGGATAGAGGACGAAGAGGTGATGACAGGACTATTGGTACGAGGAGCAGCGGCCGAGATGGTGGAGTTGACGGTGGAGAGTAAGCCACGGAAGTAAAGATGGAGAAGACGGAAGTGGAGGCAATGACGACGGAGGCCGAGGTGGTGGAAGTGGTAGTGAGGATAACGGAGCAGGAGCAGGGGAGGTGATGAAGGACATGGAGGAGGTAGAGGTAAAATTGGAGGTGATGGTAACTGTACTGGAGGAAGTGAGCGTGCAGGGAACAGAGCACTGGTGGTGGGGGTGATGGTGGGAGTAGCGTACTGGAGATGGGAGAGGTGATGTCGGAAGATGAAACCAGTGAAGGTCAAGGTGAAGATGATGGTGATGGGAGTGAAAATAAAGAAAGAGCAATGGTGGAGGTGATGAAGGAGATGAAGGCACTGGCGGCGGTGGTGGAGGTGAGTGGTTGCAGTGGAGGTGGTGAATGAAGAAGGAAGTTCATTGTGAACTACATCGGTCCGGGAAGGATGCCTGGAATGTGTGGGAATTTGCAGACTGGGAGAATTTAGACGGGGGGCAGGGGGAGGGGAGGGTACAGCAGGACATTCCAAGCCAGGGAACCGTTAGTGAGAATTTGCAGGGATAGAATAAGTAGGCTGTATTTATGGGGCAGCAGGAACAGCACCCTGGAGGAGGGGAGGGTGCACATGGGACCGGCATGGGAAATGAGCAGGAACAAGGAACTAAACCCTGGCCTAAGAGCTTAGATGCTGGGTGGTAGCATGGTGAGGCCCCTGGGAGCCTTGAGGCAGGATGGACTGTTAGGAAAGGTGGGCTGTGGGCAGCTGGAAATGGCGAGCAGCGAGCTGAGAGATAGTGGAACCCACGGGGCGGGCAGTGATGACAGCCAGGTCCCTGGTAGTGACTGGGTTAGCTCAAGCTCTGAGGCTCATTTAACCCTAAGACTTAGCCGATTTGCTCCTTCGTTCCTGGGGTCCAGGTTCCAACCACCACCACCACCCCCCTACCTTAACCCTAATTCAGTGACCCCCAAGAAATCAGGATGCATTTAGTCTGGTCCGACCCTTTGTCAGGCTGGATCCCAGAGATGTGCTGTAGCCAACTCGCGTGGGACCACGAGAGATGATAACCCCGATGTCTCCCCAACTCCCAATCCAATGGCATCGCGCTGGTTGTCTGAAATGCACCATGGTGGGAGTGATTCTACCACAGAGATTGGCAAATTGGCTTTTCTGTTCCTGGAGATCCCGTTGTTAAACATTTAACTACACACCACTGACTGCACCCCAGGGACCCCAACAGGAAGAGCAATGGGTTGTTGGGTGTTCTGATTGGGTTGTTTATGGTGTGTGCTGATTGGGTTGACTGTTTATGGTGTGTTCTGATTAGGTAGATTTATAGTTTGTTCTGATTGGGTTGTTCATGGTTGTTCTGATTGGGATGATTATGGTTTGTTCTGATTGGGTTGTTTAAAGTGTGTTCTGATTGGGTAGATTGTTTATGGTGTTTTCTGATTGGGTTCATTATGGTTTGTTCTGATTGGGTAGATTATGGGTTGTTCTGATTGGGTTGATTATGGGTTGTTCTGATTGGGTTGATTATGGTTTGTTCTGATTGGGTTGTTTAAAGTGTGTTCTGATTGGGTAGATTGTTTATGGTGTGTTCTGATTGGGTAGGTTGTTTGTGGTGTGTTCTGATTGGGTAGGTTGTTTATGGTGTGTTCTGATTGGGTAGATTGTTTGTGGTGTGTTCTGATTGGATAGGGTGTTTGTGGTGTGTTCTGATTGGGTAGGTTGTTTGTGGTGTGTTCTGATTGGGTAGATTGTTTGTGGTGTGTTCTGATTGGGTAGGGTGTTTATGGTGTGTTCTGATTGGGTAGGTTGTTTGTGGTGTGTTCTGATTGGGTAGGGTGTTTATGGTGTGTTCTGATGGGGTTTATTCTTTGGGAAAGGAAAAAGGAAAAAGGCCAAAAGTCAGTAGCACTTCCTCATCTGTGTGCTATAGATCTCAGGCCACTTCTGTCCCTCCCCAGGCCAAGAAATTGGCCCAAATTAGATGTGTGGACATCCAGGGGCTCCTGATGGTGATGGTTATCACACCTCCTCCTCCCATGAGCCCGGGCTCAGGTCTCTCCGCAGGCGGGGCTTGTACAGAGGCTGTGAAATTCCTCCTGAGCTCAGCAGGACGTGGCATTTGGACTCCGGGTGAGCAGAGCATTCCAGACGCCGCCCAGAATGAGGCATGAGGGAGGCCAGTCATGAGCAGGGAGGGGGCAGGACCCTGAGTCAGTCTTTCTGAGTTGGACCCTTGCTGACTCACCCAGCCTGTGGGGCGCTCCTGAACCTGGGAGGACAGAAAAACACCAGAGAATCCAATTCTAGGACTTCGGAGGAGTCAGCTCTCCCAGCTGCCTCCCTTTGGGTGCACAATATGAAGACTAATATTTTAATGGATAAGTGTTACTACATACTGGCACTTAGAAAGCTCACAGTTTGAACTGTAAGAAATTTCCATCGTTGTGGGCCAAGAATAGTTGCAGATCGGCAATTTCATATGGCTCACTCCCAAATGGGCCAGAAATGCTCCAAGCGCTTTTATATATCATCTCATTGGATTCTCACAACTCTACAAGGTAGATACTCATCTGAGGAAACTGAGGCTCAGAGAGTTGTATGACACTGTCAGCGCCTGCCTCCTCTCTCCTTATCTGTCTGAGGGATCTGTCACAGACCAGAGCCATTCACTGCCAGGAATTAACATCCCCAGAGGCAACCCTCAACCAACAGGGGACTGGGGTTGGTAGATTCATGCTCCAGCCTGCTGTCCTGTGTAGCAGAGACAGAGACAAATCTGAGGCATGTTCCATATGGTTTCTCAGAGGGCTCCCAGCAGGATGGAGCCTCAGTTGCCCAATCTGTAACCTGCCCATTCATGTACCCTTTATGGGCAGATTCCCCTCTGTTCCCTGACTCACTTTTCCCCACTCCCTCACTAGGATGACCTATCAAAGAAAGGACTTTTCTTCATTTCATTTCTTTTATAGAGAGGAAGGAGGAGAGATGGAGATGGAGATGGAGATGGAGATGGAGAGGGAGAGGGAGAGGGAGAGGGAGAGGGAGAGGGAGAGAGAGAGGGAGAAGGGGAGAGGGAGAGGGAGGGAGGGGGAGAGGGAGAGGGAGAGGAAGAGGAAGAGAGGGAGGGAGAGGAGGAGGGAGAGGGGGAAGAGGGGGAGTGGAGGGGAGAGGAAGGGGGAGAGGGAGAGGGAGAGGAAGAGAGAAACATCAGATTGTTGTTCTACTTATTTATGCGTTCATTGGTTAATTCTTGTATGTGCCCTGACCGGGGATCGAACCCACAACCTTGGTGTACTGGGTCCAACGACCCTTTCACAGGGGTCGCTAAGACCATCCTGCATATCAGATATTGACATGATGATTCATAACAGTAGCAACATTACAGTTGTGAAGTAGCAACGAAAATAATTTTATGGTTGGGTCACAACACGAGGAACTGTATTTAAAGGGCCAGAAGGTTGAGAACCACTGCCTTAATCAATAAAGAAAATTAAAAAAAAAGAATTAAAAAAAATAGTTTTACTTTATAGGTGAGGACACCAATGCCCAGTGGTTAGTGCCGAAGGTCACTCAGCAAGAAGTGGGACAGCCAGGCTGCAAACCCAGGTCTGCCCACTTTCCCAAGCCCGCGTCCCTCCAAGCTTCTACAGCTCCCGCTCAGAAGGCCGAGCTCTGTGTGCAGCAACCCTGCCATTGGCTCATAAATCCTCTTTAGAAATTGTCCTCAGAGCCAAAGAAAACTAGACACACTCACATCTGGTTGTAACGTATCGGCTAGCTCAGTGGTTCTCAACCTTCCTAATGCCGCGACCCTTTCATACAGTTCCTCATGTTGTGGTGACCCCCAATTTCATGGTTACAAATTGAACATAATTAAAGCATAGTGATTAATCACAAAAACAATACGTAATTATATATGTGTTTTCTGATGGTCTTAGGCGACCCCTGTGAAAGGGTCGTTCGACCCCCAAAGGGGTCGCGGCCCACAGGTTGAGAACCGCTGGTAGCTGTTTGCCTTCTCCCCTTCTCCCTGGAAGCCGCACAGTGTTGAGGTTAAACAGGTGGACTTGCGTGTCAAACCAACTGGGTTTGAACCTGCTTCTCTGCTGTGTGATCTTAGGCAAGTGACTTGAACTCTCTGTGCTTCCGTTTCCTCAGATGTAAACTGTGGACCAGGGAGTCCTAGTGTATCCCGCTGGAAAGGCCGTGACCATAGAGCAAGACTGTTAATCCACGTAAAGTGTTCAGCGCCACGTCTAGTACGTAAAGAGTGCTCGGTCCACATTGGCAAGTGCTGTCCTTTCCAGGAAAGCCCTGGCGGATTCCCGCCCCCTCTGTGTGTGTTTGGGGCCCTCCTCGCTCTGCCTCCCCAGTGCCCCAGGCTGCCTGTCATTGCAACTCCTGGGAGTAGCCGCTGCCCCCCCCGCCCCCCACCTTCTACCAGGCATGAGCTGTGCTCTCTGAAGGCTGGATCATTCCCAGACCAGGTGGGCCGGGGGGGGGGGGGGGGGGGGGGGGCGGTTCTTAGAAGGATGACCAGCTGGTCACCGACTGGCCAACCTGCTGATCACACCTAGCCAACCATAAACACTTCCAGTATGTTCTACCCTCCGCACAACAAGAACAATGTTTGGCTCACAGTCGGCGATCGATGAATGAGCTCCGAAGGACTTTTAGTTATTTTTAATTTTAAAACAACCACCGTCCCCACTGAGAATATCCAAGATAGCTTGGAGTCCGTTCCTCAAATAGCGGCCGCCTCCCTGGCTATGCGGGTATCCAGCCTCGGCGGGGGGGGGGGGGGGGGGGGGGGGGGGGGCGGAGGTGGAGGGGGGGAGCACACTCATTTGCATGGACAAATTCTGATGTGTGGTTTCTGCAGGTCAGTGCTTCTTTGTGTCCCTCACAGGGCTGTGCACACAGTAGGAGCTCAATAAATAGGTGTTTATTTATCGAAGGGCTCCGGGGCCCCTGAACTCACAAACACGGCCCAGAATTGGAGTCTCCGCCCTTGCAGGCCAGGCCTCGGTCCATCTGGGCAGACAGATGACCATTCACTGGCCCGTTTCCTCTGGGAATACTGTCCCCGCTCCAAGCAGGGCTGCTGAAAGGGGGCCATTCTCTCGTCTCAGAAGGGCCTCAGACACTTCACAGCGAGGGTTTTTTTTTCCTCAACTGTCTCACCTGACCTTTGGGCCCACCGGGCAGTTGGGCGAAGCCCCGGAAAGGCCTGAGACAAATGGCCTGCCACCAGCCCACGGCTCACTCTGCTCTCCTGGACTTCCCATTCGGTGCTCTTTGGGGCTCCCTTGGACCTTGGGAAGAGCACAGAAGGCCGTACTTCCCTCCTTTCCACTGGACTGGGTGCCGGTCTCCACCGGAAGTTGAGACCAGCTCCTTTCGGTGGCCACAGCATCTGGGCCACCACTCTCTCCCTTTCCCTGCCTCCCTCCATCATAGCCGGGGGTCATGGGATTTTGGTCATCTTAAATTGTAACAAAAGTACTGACCGGCCGGTATGAGGGTTTCAGAGAGCCGGGCAGCCACGGCTCACCTCCCCCTGCACCATGGCTCCATCTCTGAAGGCTGGCGTGCCTGGGGAGAGAAGGTGCCGCTGGTCATGGCCCCAGACACTCATGCTCCATGGAATCATGAGGGAGCTGGTGGGAGTGTATGGCGTAGGAGCGTGTGTTGGGGTAAGAGAAAAAGATCTAACAGGATATACTCTGGGGTCTCCTGAGGCAGTGGTCAGCAAACTCATTAGTCAACAGAGCCAAATAACAGTACAACGATTGAAATTTCTTTTGAGAGCCACATTTTTTAAACTTAAACTATATAGGTAGGTACATTGTTATTAACTTAATTAGCGTACTCCTAAGGCTTAGGAAGAGCCACACTCAAGGGGCCGAAGAGCCGCATGTGGCTCACAAGCCGCAGTTTGCCGACCACGGTCCTGAGGGATCGGGTCGACGACTCTCATCTCTAGTTTGCTGTATCTCACCCCAAACTTCCAGCACTTTCATAAGATCATTTGCTGGAGACCACACAAGCAGGACACAGCACCATGATTGCACCAAAGATCTATGTCATGGTCAAGGGCTTAGGTTCTGGGAACACAGATACTGTATGATTCCACTGATATCAGGGAACTAGAGGAGGCCAATTTGCAGAGAGAGAAAACGGAACTGTGGCTGCAAGGGCTTGAGGAAAGGGGAGACCAGAGAATTTGTAGTTAATAGGCACAGAGATTCATTTAGGGGAAGACGAAAACGTTCGAGAGATGGATGGTGGTGATCGGGGCAGAAATGAGGTGAATATATTTAATGCCACTGAACTAAACACTTAAATATGACTAAAATGGTACATTTTATGCTGAGCATATTTTACCACAATAAAAATTACTTTCTCTAGATTAAAAAAAAAAAAAAAGTTTTGGTTCTGGGGAATGAGAGGCCTGTGTTCAGATTCCCACTTACCAGGTGACCTTGCACAAGTCCGGTACTATTCTTTTTTTCTTTTTTATTTTATATTTTTATTGATTTCAGAGAGGAAGGGAGAAGAAGAGAGAGACAGAAATATCAATGATGAGAGAGAATCATGATCGGCTGCCTCCTGCACGCCCCACACAGGGGATCGAGTCACAACCCGGGCATGTGCCCTGACCAGGAATCAAACCGTCACCTCCTGGTTCATAGGACGATGCTCAACCACTGAGCCAGGCCGGCTGGGCAAGTCGGGTACCATTCTGAGTGTCAGTTTCCTCATCGGTCAAAAAGCGGGTAATAATCCTTGCTACCTGGTAGCACTGGGAAAGCTCAGGACCCAGCACACACTGAGAGCTAACGTGATTATCAAGTGCAAAGACGGAGGGCTACGCAGGCAGCAACAAGCTGACCCATTTGGCTGGAGCTAGGGGGCAGGTGCGAAACATCATGTGAGAAGACAGATGGGAGGCCATGCTACAGCTGTGCCTGGTGGGAAGAGTTTATAGTTGATGCAATATTCGTGGGGAGCCATCAAAGCTATGAGCAGGGGGGAAATGCAAACAGAACTGGTATCAGGGAAGGAGGTGTGAATGGAGAGCTTACAACCAGAGCAAGAATCAGCCTGTGTCTTGTCACCAATGCCCCTGCGTTCAGATCATGCCAACGCCATGCCCCCTAAACCCCCCACTCCCAGCCGAACTCAGCAAACAGGGTCAGCCTTGACATTGAGGATCACAGCTTTCTAATTCCCCTGCCCTCTGGATGTGGGCGTGAATTCTTGCTCGAATCTGCTGAGTGAAAATAACAGGACTGAGCGAGAAACGGCAGGTCCGCCCTGACTGCTAACCAGGCCCTGGTATGATTTAACGCTGATCTGGCACGACTGCCCAGTCCTCACATCTTTCTTCTCACTTCCCTGGGATTCCTCTTCCCTCTGCAGTGCTCTCTGCCAGTCTCTGATAAGGGGATCCTTTTTTTAATATATATATAAATATTATTGATTTTTTACAGAGAGGAAGGGAGAGGGATAGTTAGAAACATCGATGAGAGAGACACATCCATCAGCTGCCTCCTGCACGCTCCCTACTGGGGATGTGCCCGCAACCAAGGTACATGCCCTTGACCGGAATCGAACCTGGGACCCTTCAGTCCGCAGGCCGACGCTCTATCCACTGAGCCAAACCGGTCAGGGCTGATAAGGGGATCCTTAGTGCACAACTGCATGGGTCCGGCGGTCAGTCCCGTGCACCGGTTATGTGGATCTGTAGGTAGGGAATGCGGCGGCCGGTGGGGAGTCATCTGCCAAATGGAACAGCAGCGGAGAACAGGCACTGGAGTCAGGCCATGGGCACCCGAAGGCAGAGACTGATGACCTCCCAGCGCCTGGAACAGTGCCTGGCACACAGCAGGCACTCAATAAATGGGTGCTAAGTGGAGTGAGGGAGGATGGCTGCCCATCACCATGAGCCGTGCAGGTGTACCAAATGCCCTGGGGGTCAGCAGGGCCTTGCTGATATTAACGTAAAAACCACTGAAACCTGTAAAGAGTTTTTATGAGTTTATTTGAGCCAAACTGTCGACATATGCCGGGAAGCAGAACCTCAAGGGATTGAGATAATGATCCAGAGATTGGCGGGTTACATCTAAAGGGTGTCCCAAAATTCACGCAAGAAGTAATTTTGATAGAAAACACAGGTTTATAATTAAAAATTGTAAATGTTTTATTGATTCATAAAGTATACAGCATAGGGTTATGGATGGAATAGCACATCGGGTAAATGGCCTCCACGGCTTTGCTGGCACAGACGCAAAGCCGTGGTCTTCATTGTCCCTGCTCCTGGGCCATCATTGGTACTTGGTCATGCTTATCAAATTGAAGGGATTGAAATCAAAGGGCAACAGATATTAGAATCTGATTCAATAAACCAAGTAAAATTAGGCTTTTATTTTGTTGTTGTTGTTGTTGTTAATGCTCACGCAAAATTCAAATCTTGCATGAATTTTGCGACACCCTTTGTATTTATACATTGCAATCAAAGGAAAGGGACATAGGTGGGTGACATGAAATCCACTGGTGATAGACTAGAGAGGCGGGAGAAAGCAAAGTGGGGAGGAGGGAAACCCCTGGGATTGGATAAAAAGTGAAATGATGGACAGATGCTTCTTTTACATAGATAGATAGAGGATAGTTTAACATAATTAACAGTTGATAACAATAACCATGAGGGAATGTCCTGGTGCCATTTGTTGTGCCCTGAGGGGTCTGGAAAAAAAGGGAAGTTACAAGTTACCCACACGTCTCGAAGATATGTTATCTTAGAACAGCGGTTCTCAATCTGTGTGTCACGACCCTTTTGGAAAACACATATATCATTACATATTGTTTTTGTGATTAATCACTATGCTTTCATTATGCTCCATTTGTAACAATGAAATTGGGGGGTCACCACAACACGAGGAACTGTATTAAAGGGTGCGGCATTAGGAAGGTTGAGAACCACTGTCTTAGAGGCAAAAAGACAAATGGGCTCAGTAAAGATCTACGTTGACCTTTGTCAGGGAAAATACTGGCCTAGGACATGACTACCCACTGTAACCTGTTTGCAGTTAAATATTTAATTTTCAGACCATCTTTTGTGGTGACTGTAGGTCTCTGAGTTTGCAAGACTGCCATGCAGGTCTCCCCTGAGCTGGTTAGGTCCGCATGTGGCCCCTTTCGTCCACACTGCCATGTGCCAGGCTTTGGAAAGGGGCCACTATCCATGGCGTATGGTGAGCGGGTATGTGAGGAAGGGGCAGCTGGCAGGGGTGTGCTGGCAGGTCCACTCTGAGGATGAGACTGGCTGAGGCGCGCTCAGGGTGGGATACTAAGTCAGCACAGGTATAAAGACCCAGGCTCCACCCCCACCCCAGCACCCCAATCCGTGCCCACTGCAGAGGTAACCAGTGACAAGGGCAAGTTTACTGCCTCTCTAGGGGGCGGATGCCCATGACCCACAACTCGAGAAACCCAGCGGCTAAGGGCCAAGCAATCAGGCCTGGCCTTCTGACCAGAGCCCAAGGCAGGGCCCCTGGAGCTCTGGCAGAGCCCACACCCCCCAACCCGCCCAGACCAGGAGTTCACGGCAGACCGCACGTCCGTTCCCAGCGTGGTCAGGACTCGGCTCCACGCACACACAGGGGTCAGAGGGGACCCCGGGAGGTCTGGGCCCAGGACACACGTCCGAGGCCCCCAAACAAGGACAGGCTTTGTGCAGCAGACGGGCAGTAGGACAGCCAGGCCCTGGGCCCCTCCTGGCAGGTCCCTGCTGATTCGCTGCCTGTGAATTCCTGAGGCTGCAGCTGGGTCCTGGCTGTGTGAAGGCAGCAGGCAGGCCGGCAGCCTGGGGTCTTGGCCTCGGCCCTCAACCTGCCCTCCCTCTCCCGGAGAAGCGCCCAGACCTCCGAGGGATGCAAATCATCCATCGAGTCAACAGAGATTTCAGCACAAGTTTGCTTTTCAGGGGAGTGGCTCAAAGGCACACGCAGGGTCCCTGGGCTGCTCTCCCCACAGAAGGGGCCAAATGCACTTCCAATATGGATGGGGGGGGGGGGGGCGCTAGGGGTTCCTTCCTCCTGGCCCCGCCTCCCCATGGCCCTCAGGAGCGAGGGGCTGTGCACACCTGAGACACCTGAGTGTCTTGCACTCTCTGAGTCCTCCGCAGGGACAAGCAGGTAGGAGCCTGAGGAGGGTATCTCAGGTTCTCACCCCAAGATCCCAATTCCCAAGCCACACCCATCCAGCGCTCCCTGGAACCCTGGCGGCCTACCTGATCCCACTCTCTTCAACCCACTCCCACATCCCGCCCCCTTCTCCTGGACCTAACTCGGTTCTGCCTGAAAACAGACCCACAGGGGCCAACGTGACCTTGGGAAGGGACTTGCTGGGCTGTTCTCTGGGGGGTGAAGTCACACTCCGCTGGGAAATGCCCATACAAAGAGGAGTGTGACATTGCAGGAGGCACCCTGACAATGGTCTTCCTTCTAAGCAGTGATTTCAAGGAATTTATCCTTGGGGACAGGAATTAGCACCGTGCACAAAGATGTCCACCTGGCATTGCTATAATAACGAAGCAATTAGAAACAAAGCCATGGCCATCCATAGACTAGTATATAGAATTAACAAGGCATGGGCATGGGGGGAAAATGTCATGATATAGCATTAGAGGGGAAAAGTAAAATACAAGCTGTATATTTTCAGAGTAAGAGCTCTGATAGGCCAGGGTCTGAGTGTACAGAAGCCGAGAGCTAAAACAAAGAGGAACCAGGGTTTGCAAATGCACGTCCATGCCTCATAACACAGAGCACAATGTTTTCCTAGCCAAATGAAATCATAACAGCCAGCAGTCACTAAGTACTTAGGATATAGAGGGGAATTTCTAAAAAACTAGATAAAAGACAATAGAAGAAGCAGAATGGGAGGTAAAAGATACATAGGAAAAGCAAGATAAATAGAAAGCGCACCATAAGAGGGTAAAACTAATAACTCCCTATCAGCAATTATTACAAACGAGAGGCCCGGTGCACAGGTGGAGTCCCTCGGCCTGGCCGGCGATCGAGGCCTATCGGGGGTCGGGGCAGGGCAGCCAGCAGGGAGAGGGACTGCAGGGGGTTGGCTGTGGGAGCACACTGACCATCAGGGACCAGCTCCTGCATTGAGCACCTGCCCCCTGGTGGTCAGTGCTCATCATAACGGCTGGTCGACCGGTGGTTCCGGTCGTTCAGCGTAATTGTCGCTTAGGCCAGGGGTCCTCAAACTACGGCCCGCGGGCCACATGCAAATGCAAATATTGTATTTGTTCCCGTTTTGTTTTTTTACTTCAAAATAAGATATGTGCAGTGTGCATAGGAATTTGTTCATAGTTTTTTTAAAAACTATAGTCTGGCCCTCCAACGGTCTGAGGGACAGTGAACTGGCCCCCTGTTTAAAAAGTTTGAGGACCCCTGGCTTAGGCTTTTATATATATAGATGGTAAAAGTCTAAACTCAACTCTTAAAAGTTAGCCAGATTTGCTTTAAAAAATATGTGCACAAATCAAAAAGTGATAGAATTACTTTATAAAGGAGAAATTTATAAATTCACAACCATGTGTGTAATATTTACGAGAGAAATTCAAAACATGAAAGAGAAGGGTTGAAAATAAGACTGAAAAAGAAGTACCAAGAAATACTACTACATTCATTCCCCCGCCCAAAAATAAATAAATAAATAACTGCTATGGCTATATTAAACTTTAAACAAAAGCATTATGGAGAATATCAACAACTACATAATTCTAAAAGGAGTCATTCACCAGGAAGCTATAGCAATTATAATAACATAAAAGTTTAGTATCCGAGCTTGTAAGACAAGTAGTGAGAAAATTACGAGAGAACTATAAATCCTCAGTCATAATGGAAGATTTTTATTACACTTCTCTCAATAACTGCTATATTGAACAGATAAAAATTTAGGAAGGACAGCATATTTGAATAACACAATGAAGTTTTGCTTATGGACATGTATAGAACCATGCACCCAACATTTAGAAGTACTTTTCAAGAACACGTAACAACACATTTGCAAAAATGTATTATTTACTAAGCACAAAGACACCCTTCCTACCGGCTTGGTCTCTGATACTTCTCTGCACTTTACTTGAAATTCTTCCTGGTACTTTACTTAAAAAAAAAATACCTTTTTTTACACTTGAGACTTTTCTGTAAGTTAAAGATAATGTTTTTTTAACCGAAGGACTTGTATGCATGCATATAAGGATAACCAATGGACACAGACACTGGAGAGAGGGGGGTGGGTATGTGCCGGGGGGGGGGGGGGGGGTAGGGGAGGCGGGAGGGGGAGGTCAAAGGGGGGAAAAGGAGACATATGTACTACTATCTGTAATACTTTAAACAATACAAAAAAAAAAGATTATGTTCTTTAAGATTTCATTTTAAAACCTTACAGGATGCAGCCAAAGCAGTGACTAGACATTTTATAGCCTTAAATGCTTGGATTCCAAAAGAAGGCTGAGAATTAATCAGCAAAGGACCCGAGACATTTGAGGAAGAAAAACAGAGTTAAACCTAAGAAAGCAGAAGGAAGGAAATACTAAAGATAAGTGATGGCGAAGTCCTACGGTCATGTCAACGCTTCCACAGCGATGCAGAGGGTGTAATTTGATCCAACCAATCTGGAAAACTATTTCCCTAACCTAGTAAACTTCAGACTCGCACAACCTAGGACTTAACAATCCCACCTGCAGCGGCTTCTCCGAGTGCCCCCAGGAGATAGTACAAGAATGCTTTTTCAGGATTGTAAGAGCCAAAAAAATGAAAACAAACGAAACGTCCATTTATGGAATGGAAAAGAAATCACGATCTATTCATACAATGGAACACTGTGGATCACAGTAAAACGGAACGCACCACAGCCACACTCATCACCACAGAATGAATTTCAAAATCATCATGACAAGCGACCGTCACTGGTGACAGAAGAATTCATATTCTGGAACTACGTCAAGAAAGCAGAGGCATGTATGTCCTTAGGGCTGGGAAGAATGTCTTAAGTAAAACGTAAAAAGGCATGCAAACCATAATGTGTGAAAGAATGATAAAATTGGTAATATGAAAATTAGAACTTCCTGCATGACAAGCCACAGGCTGGGAGAAGAGATTTGCAGCAGATTGAACTGACAACGGACTAGTCCAGTGATGGCGAACCTTTTGAGCTCAGCGTGTCAGCATTTTGAAAATCCCTAACTTAACTCTGGTGCTGTGTCACATATAGAAATTTTTTGATCTTTGCAACCATAGTAAAACAAAGACTAATATTTTTGATATCTATTTTATATATTTAAATGCCATTTAACAAAGAAAAATCAACCAAAAAAATGAGTTCGCGTGTCACCTCTGACATGCGTGTCATAGGTTCGCCATCACTGGACTAGTCCCTAGAATTTATAAAGGAACTAGAGGCCTGGTGCACGAGATTCATGCACTGGAGGGGGCGTTGAGGAGGGCGTCCCTCAGCCTGGCCAGC